>NC_091985.1:208943165-209207966 GCF_044704955.1 Pristiophorus japonicus
GGATGGAGTATAAAAGCAGGGAAGTCTTGCTACAGTTGTACAGGGTATTGGTGAGGCCACACCTGGAATACTGCGTGCAGTTTTGGTTTCCATATTTACGAAAGGATATACTTGCTTTGGAGGCAGTTCAGAGAAGGTTCACAAAGTTGATTCCAGAGATGAGGGGGTTAACTTATGAGGATAGTTTGAGTAGGTTGGGCCTCTACTCATTGGAATGCAGAAGAATGAGAGGTGTTCTTATCGAAACGTATAAGATTATGAGGGGACTTGACAAGATGGATGCAGAGAGGATCCACTGATAGGGAAGACTAGAACTAGGGGGCGTAATATTAGAATAAGGGGCCACCCATTTAAAACTGAGATGAGGAGAATTTTTTTCTTTGAGGGTTGTTGATCTGTGGAATTCACTGCCTCAGAGAGCTGTGGAAGCTGGGACATTGAAAAAATGTAACAAAGAAATCGACAGTTTCTTAAATGATACGGGAATAAGGGGTCATGGAGAGCGGGCAGGGAAGTGGACCTGAGTCCACGATCGAATCAGCCATGATTGTAATCAATGGCAGAGCAGGCTCGAGGGGCCGTATGGCCTACTCCTGCTCCTATTTCTTATGTTCCTACATACGAGCATAGCCCCCGCCCCCCCCCCTTCCCCCCTCCCCCCCACCCCTGGGCGAGGATATTGGTCCCGGCGCTGTTGAGGTACAAGCCTTCTGGCCTGCACAGGTCCCACCTCCCCCAGAAGCGGTCGCAATGCCTAAGGAAACAAAAGCCCTCCTGCATACACCATCTCTCCAGTTACGCATTTATCTGCTCTATCCTTCCATTTCTGTACGCACTAGCTCATGGCACCGGGAGTAATCCGGAGATAACTACCTTTGAGGTCCTGCTCCGAGCTCCCTAAACTCTGCCTGAGGGACCTCTTCCCTCTTTCTACCTATGTCATTGATCCCGATATGGACCACGACCTCTGGCTGTTCATCCTCTTCCCCCCAGAATGCCCTGGAGCCGCTCGGTGACATCCTGGACCTGGTACCTGGGAGGCAACATACCATCCTGGAGTCACGTCTGCGGCCGTAGAAACGCCAGTCTGCTCCCCTGACTATTGTATCCCCTACCACTATAGCTCTTCCATTCTTCTTCCTTCCCCCCTGTGCAGCTGAGCCACCCGTGGTGCCGTGGATTTGGCTCTGGCTGCACTCCCCAGAGCCACCATCGCCCTCACCAGTACTCAGAACAGAGTACCGGTTGGAGAGCGAGATGCACTTCCTGCCTGGTCTTCCTCTTCTGTCCGGTGGTCACCCACTCCCTATCTGCCTGAACACTCTAAAGCTGCGGGGTGACTATCTCTAGAAACGTGCTATCCACAAGCTCTCAGTCTCACGTACGCACTGCAGTGATTCCAGACGCTGCTCAAGCTCCAAAACACACAGCTCGACTTGGTACAGCTGAAGACACCTCCTGCACACGTGGTCGTCCCGACAGCACGAAGCATCCTGGATTTCCCACATGCTACAGTATGCGCAATTCACGGGACTGGGCTATCCTGCCGTCCCTCTAGTTACACTCGGAACTATCAAGTAGAACTAAACTCTAAACCTTAGAAAACACCCCCAACAACTACTCAGCAATCGGCTGATTTAACTAACCTTTATTTAAAGACTAAGTACTAACTTAACAGAGAAAAAAAAAACCTTCAGCGGAGGAGAGGGAGGGGAACCAGTGAGTGTAGAACTGAACCCAGCCAGAGTCAGCACCATCAGGGGAGGTGAACCAGTGAGTGTAGAACTGAACCCAGCCAGAGTCAGTACCTTCAGGGGAGGGGAACCAGTGAGTGTAGAACTGAACCCAGCCAGAATCAGTACCTTCAGGGGAGGGGAACCAGTGAGTGTAGAACTGAACCCAGCCAGAGTCAGTACCTTCAGGGGAGGGGAACCAGTGAGTGTGAAACTGAACCCAGCCAGAGTCAGTACATTCAGGGGAGGGGAACCAGTGAGTGTGAAACTGAACCCAGCCAGAGTCAGCACCTTCAGGGGAGAAGAGGGAGGGGAACCAGTGAGTGTATAACTGTACCCAACCAGAATTGGTGGTGAAAACTGGAAGTGTTGGAGAAACAGTCTAGAAATGTGTGTTGATTTGGATTTCAGCACAGCAGGAGGGACAATGTGTGGGACAGGAATTTACAGCTTTGGAAGAACAAGAGAGGAAAGAATGTTCCATGGAAACTAGATGTGTCTATCCTGAATTTTTGTCTTGTACTGACAGTGATGAGTTTTGTTATCTCCTTTTACAGCATTTTAGAAGAGGAGATTTTCCGACAGGAAACACAAACCAAACCACACGTCAAGATCTGACGGAGCCAATCGATTCTTCAGGACGTGAATCTCATCGGCCTTTGAAAGTGGAAGGAGAAATGTTTGCCTGTTCTGTCTGTGGGAAAAGATTTCAAACATCAGTGTGACTGGAAAAGCACCGAGACACACACACACCCGAGTGAGTGTTCCAGTGCATTGACTGTGGAAAGAGCTTTAACCATTTACAGACTGAAAAAACATCGCACCATTCACAGTGGGGAGAAACTGTAAATGTGTTCTGTGTGTGGGCGAGGCTTCAACTGATTGTCCAACCATGGAGAGTCACAAGGATACCCGCACCACGGAGAAACCGTGGAAATGTGATTGTGGGAAGGGATTCAGAAAACCACCTGAGCTGGAAATTCATCGACGCAGTCACACAGGGGAGAGGCCATTCACCTGCTCTGAGTGTGGGAAGGGATACAGTCATTCATCCACGCTGCTGACACACCAGCGAGTTCACACTGGGGAGAGGCCATTCAATTGCTCTGAGTGTGGGGAAGTATACACTCAGTCATCCAACCTGCTGACACACCAGTGAGTTCACACTGGGGAGAAGCTGTTCACCTGCTCTGAGTGTGGGAAGGGATTCACTTATTCATCCACCCTGCTGATACACCAGCGAGTTCACACTGGGGAGAGGCTGTTCATCTGCTCTGAGTATGGGAAGGGATTCACTCATTTATCCACCCTGCTGACACACCAGCGAGTTCACATTACTGCAGGGGTTGGAATCTGCTGTTATTGCTGCTGTTAATCACATCCCGACTGAACCATGTTCATTCTGACAGTTGTGGTTTGTTTCTGCTGATGGGCTGGGTTGGACTTTAATATTCTGGATATATTGCTGATTGTGTTCTCAGGGCTGCAGTGTCCATTTAAGAAACGCTGTGTATTATATTTCCCCTTAATTTAGCGACTCACAACAGAAATTCAATTTGGAATAAAATTATGAACTTTTACTTTAATTTGGTACAAAATCTACAATAGTGTGTGAAAGTTTCTACTGAATAAAATCTCTAATTAGAAAGAGCTTGCTCACAATTCTTACTGACTTGCACATTACACACAGTGGCCCCTCCATTATCCACCAGAAAGAAGGAGAATGGGAATTGGTGGGTAATCTGTGTCCCCAAATGTTGCCCTTCCAAATGGTGTAGCAATCCCCTCGGCATGGGAATGGAGACAAGTCCAGACCAAAACTGTACGCAGTACTCCAGGTGTGGTCTTACCAACGCCCTGTACAGTTGTAGTAGGACTTCCCTACTTTTATACTCCATCCCCCTTGCAACAAAGGCCAGCATTCCATTTGCCTTCCTGGTTACTTGCTGCAACTGCATACTAACTTTTTGAGTTTCATATACAAGAACCCCCAGATCCTTCTGTACTACAGCATTTTGTAATTGTCACGTTTAAATAATTTACTTTTTTATTTTTCCTACCAAAGTGGATAACCTGACATTTTACCACATTATAGTCCACCTGCCAGATTTTTGCCATCTCATTGAGCCTATCTATATCCCTTTGTAGATTATTTGCGTCCTCCTTACAACTTGCTTTCCCACCCATCTTTGTATCATCAGTAAATTTGGCCGCATTACACTCGGTCCCTTCATCTAAGTCATTAATATAAATTGTAAATAGTTGAGGCCCCAGCACTGATCCCTGCGGCACTCCACTAGTTACTGATTGCCAATCAGAGAATGACCCATTTATCCTGACTCTCTGTTCTCTGTTTGTCAGCCAATCCTCTTTCAATGCTGATATATTACCTCCAACCCTGTGAACTTTTACCTTATGCAGTAACCTTTAATGTGGCACCTTGTCAAATGCCTTCTGGACGTCCAAATGCACCTGATCCACTGGTTCCCCTTTATCCACCCTGTTCGTTACATCCTCAAAGAATTCTAGCAAATTTGTCAAACATGACTTCCCCTTCATAAATCTATGCTGACTCTGCTTGACCTAATTTTGCTCATCCAAATGCCCTGCTACTACTTTAATAATGAACTCCAACATTTTCCCAACCACAGATGTTAGGCTAACTAGTTTCCCACTTTTTGTCTGCCACCTTTTTTTAAATAGGGGCATTACATTTGCAGTTTTTCAATCTGCTGAGACCTCCCCAGAATCCAGTGAATTTTGGTAAATTACAACCAATGCATCCACTATCCCTGCCTCTACTTCTCTTAAGACCCTAGGATGCAAGCCACTCCGCTGCTCTTGCCTCATAACCCTGAAAATCTTTCCAACTCAAATATTTATCTCTTTTGAAAGTAGCATGTGAATCTGCTTCCATCGCCCTTACAGGCAGTGCGTTCCAGGCCATAACATCTGTCTGTTTAATTTTTCCCCCTCGTGTAGCATCTGGTTCATTTGCCACTCACCTTAAATTGGTGTCCTCTGGTTACCGAGCCTTCTGACACTGAAAATTGTTTCTCCTTATTAAGAGAGTTGGTGTGCTGGAGGAGGTTACAGAGATAGGGAGGGGCGAGTCCTTGGTGGGATTTGGACAAGAGGAGGAGTATTTTAAAGGTTGAAGCCACCAACTGTCTCTCCCAGTGCAGACTGTGACTCACTGCTAACAGGAAAGATTTTTGTTTAACTACTGAAGTTGCATAATGAGAGTAAATCAATCTCAGTTCCTTTAACTAACAGCAACATGGAAAGAGGGAAATGAATGATCTTTAAACACCTGGTTATCGACCCCGACACTGTAAATTGTTTCTCATTATAGAAGCATAGAAATGTACAGCACGGAAGGAGGCCATTTAGGCCCATCGTGTCTGCGCAGGCCAACAGAGAGCTATCCAGCCTAATCCTATTTTCCAGCTCTTAGTCCGTAGTGTTGCAGGTTACAGTACTTCAAGTACACATCCAAGTACTTTTTAAATGTGGTGAGGGTTTCTGCCTCTACCAACATTTCAGGCAGTGAGTTCCAGACCCCCACCAGCCTCTGGTTGAAGAAAGTTCCCCTCAAATCCCCTCTTAAACCCCTTACCAATTACTTTAAATCTGTGCCCCCTGGTTGTTGACCTCTCTGCGAACGGAAACTGGTCCTTCCTATGCACTCTATCTAGGCCCCTCATAATTTTATACACCTCAATAAGATCTCCCCTCAACCTCCTTTGTTCCAAAGAAAACAAACCCAACCTATTAAGAGGGTTGGTGGGCTGGAGCCGGTTACAGAGATAGGCAGGGGTGAGGCTTTGGAGGGATTTCAACAAGTGGAGGAGTATTTTAAAGGCTGATGCCACCAGCCATCTCCTCCAGCACAGAATGTGACTCACTACCAATAGGAAGGATGTTACTTTAACTACTACAAATCAAAATCTGTATCTTTAACTAACAGTGACATGGTAAGAGGGAAATGAATGATCTTTTCAACATCTATTCCACTTGGCACTGAAGTGTCTGGAACTCATAATAGGAACCCCAGGGAAACAAAATACTGACAAATGTTAAACTGTTTTGTTGACAAAAGAAACCTGAATTTAACTATTAAAAGATAAATTCTTTAAGAGGGGTTCACACTGATTCACCTGACAGACCGACTCAGGATCCAAACCTCAAGCACCACAATTGGTTGCAGAACACGCTGCTGCCTTGGCCCACCTGTCATGTATACAACCCCAGGTAACCTGTATAATACCGCCACCAGAGAGCTTACCTATTGGAGTCCCAAGGGATCCCAGCATCCCTTGGGAGCACTGTATATAAGCAGGCCTCCCACGCTGTACCAGCACTCTGGAGTCTGAATAAAGGAGCTAAGATCATGCTTACACATTGTCTACAGTACTCAGTTGCATTACTTTATTACCAGCATAACAATTGGCGACGAGATAACGAACAACCACGTGAAAATGCAGAGAACTGTTGGTATCCTGGAGAAATTCTTAGAAGGGGATGATTGGGAGGCCTTCATGGAGCGACTCGACCAATACTTCGTAGCCAATGAGCTGGAAGGGGATGAGAACGCTGCCAAACAAAGTGCGATCCTCCTCACCGTCTGCGGGGCAACAACCTATGGCCTCATGAAGACTCTTCTCGCTCCCGTGAAGCCAACAATCAAATCCTATGAAGAACTGTGTACACTGGTCTTGGAGCACCAAAATCCCAAGGAAAGCTTTCTAATGTCAAGGTATCGATTCTACATGTTTCAGCGGTCTGGAGGCCAGGAAGTGGCGAGCTACTTCGCTGAACTAAAACACCTTGCAGGTCATTGTAAATTCGATAGATTCCTTGAGCAAATGCTAAAAGACTTTTTTGTGCTTGGCATTGGCCATGAGGTTATCCTTCGCAAACTATTGACTGTTGAAACACGAACCTGAGCAAAGCCATAATGATAGCCCAGACATTTATGTCCACCAGCGATAACACCAAACAGATTTTGCAGCATAAAGAGGTTTCGGCAAGTACTGTACGCAAAGTAACATTGTTTTCAGGCAGGAAATGGATATGGCAGAAAGTACACGCCTGCAGCTGCACGACCTCAGATGACTCAGACATCAAACGTTTGCCATCAAACGTTAATGCGAGGCAGTTAACACCTTGTTGGCGCGGTGGAGGTGATCATCGAGCCCATCAATGCCGCTTCAAACACTATATGTGCAAAGGCTGTGGAACAATGGGACACCTCCAGCGAATGTGCAACCCCTGCAAACCACCACGTTGCAGAGGAGGATGGATCCACAGCGGATCAGGCTGAACTAGAGACTCAAACCGAGGAAGCAGAAGTGTACGGGGTACACACCTTCACCACAAAATATTCACCAATCATGCTAAAATTCGAACTGGACAGAATTCCAGTATCCATGGAACTGGACACGGGTGTGAGTCAGTCTATCATGAGCAAAAACATCTTCGACAGGCTGTGGTGCAACAAGGCACACAGGCCCAAGCGTAGCCCCATTCATACCAAGCTAAGAACTTACACTAAAGAGCTGATCCCTGTAATTGGCAGCACAGTATTAAAAGTCTCCTATGATGGAACAGTGCACGAACTCCCACTATGGATTGTACCAGGAGATGTCCCCACACTGTTCGGCAGAAGCTGGCTGGGAAAAATCCACTGGAACTGGGGCGACATCCGAGCAATCTCATCCGTCAACAATGCCTTATGTGCCCAGGTTCTGAGCAAGTTCCTGTCGTTGTTTGAGCCAGGCAGCAGAATTTTCTCGGGGGTGAAGCTGCAGATCCACTCGGTTCCCGGTACACGACCCATCCACCACAAGGCACGGGCAGTGCCATATATGATGTGAGAGAAAGTGGAACTTGAGCTGTACAAGCTGCAGCGAGAAGGCATCATCGCGTCGGTGGAGGTCAACGAGTGGGCCAATCCAATTGTTCCGGTTCTCAAAGGCAATGGCACGGTCAGAATTTGTGGGAATTACAAAGTAATGATTAACCATTTTTCGCTACAGGACCAGTACACCCTACGCAAGGCAGATGATCTATTTGCGGCCCTGGCTGGAGGAAAGACGTTCACCAAGTTGGACCTGACTTCGACCTACATGACACAGGAGCTGGCGGAATCTTCAAAAGGGCTCACCTGCATTAACACGCACAAAGGTCTGTTCATCTACAATAGATGTCCGTTTGGGATTTGATCGGCCGTGGCAATTTTTCAAAGGAACATGGAGAGTCTGCTAAAGTCAGTTTTTCAGGACAACATACTGGTCACAGGTCGGGACACCATCGAACACT
This sequence comes from Pristiophorus japonicus, assembly GCF_044704955.1. Taxonomy (NCBI): domain Eukaryota; kingdom Metazoa; phylum Chordata; class Chondrichthyes; family Pristiophoridae; genus Pristiophorus; species Pristiophorus japonicus. The sequence continues at coordinate 208,951,223 of NC_091985.1, forward strand.
TGAAGAACCTGGAAGTGGTTCTAAGTTGGCTAGATCGCATGGGACTCAGGTTGAAATGCTTAAAGTGTGTTTACCTGGTGCCAGAGGTGAAGTTCATGGGGAGAAGAATCGCGGCAGACGGCATCAGACCCACTGATGTCAAGAACGAGGCCAACAAGAACGCAGCAAGACCGAAGAATGTGACGGAGCTACGGACATTCCTGCAACTCCTCAACTATTTTAGTAATTTCCTACCTGGGTTAAGCACCTTGCTAGAACCCCTACACATGCTGCTATGCAAGGGAGATGACTGGGTATGGGGGAAATCACAAGGAGCTGCTTTTGAGAAAGCCAGAAATTTGTTATGTTCCAACAACTGCTTGTTCTGTATAACCCATGTAAACCCAGTGTGGGCTGTGAGGAGACGCAACGAGGCTGCAGGGTGCCTTGGAAAGGTTGGGTGAGTGGGCAAATGCATGGGAGATGCAGTATAATGTGGATAAATGTGAGGTTATCCACTTTGGGGGCAAAGATACGAAGGCAGAATATTATCTGAATGGCAGCAGATTAGGAAAAGGGGAGGTGCAATGAGACCTGGGTGTCATGGTTCATCAGTCATTGAAAGTTGGCATGCAGGTACAGCAGGCGGTAAAGAAGGCAAATGGTATGTTGGCCTTCATAGCTAGGGAATTTGAGTATAGGAGCAGGGAGGTCTTACTGCAGTTGTACAGGGCCTTGGTGAGACCTCACCTGGAATATTGTGTTCGGTTTTGGTCTTCTAACCTGAGGAAGGACGTTCTTGCTATTGAGGGAGTGCAGCAAAGGTTCACCAGAATGATTCCAGGGATGGCTGGACTGACATATGAGGAGAGACTGGATCAACTGGGCCTTTATACACTGGAGCTTAGAAAGATGAGAGGCGATCTCATAGAAACGTATAAGATTCTGACGGGACTGTACAGGTTAGATGCGGGAAGAATGTTCCCGATGTTGAGGAAGTCCCGAACCAGGGGACACAGTCTCAGGATAAGGGGTAGGCCATTTAGGACTGAGATGAGGAGAAACTTCTTCACTCAGAGAGTTGTTAACCTGTGGAATTCCCTGCCGCAGAGAGTTGTTGATGCCAGTACATTGGATATATTCAAGAGGGAGTTAGCTATGGCCCTTACGGCTAAAGGGATCGAGGGATATGGAGAGAAAGTAGGAAAGGGGTACTGAGGGAATGATCAACCATGATCTTATTGAATGGTGGTGCAGGCTCCAATGGCCGAATGGCCTACTCCTGTACCTATTTTCTATGTTTCTATGTTTCTAACCCATGTAAACGTTTAGTGCTATGTTGTGATGCGTCTTCGTATGGGGTCAGGTGTGTGCAACAAGCAAATGAATCGGGAACATTGCAACTGGTCACCTATGCATCCAGGAGTTTGTCCAAGGCCGAAAGGGCCTACAGCATGATTGAAAAAGAAGCTCTGGCATTCGTTTACGAGTGAAGAAAATGCACCAGTATCTGTTTGGTCTCAAATTTGAGTTAGAAACCAACCATATCACCATTCTCAGAGAGCAAAGGGATTAATACCAATGCCTCTGCTCGCATCCAAAGATGGGCGCTTATGCTGTCTGCATATAATTATGTAATCCACCACAGACCAGGCACAGAGAACTGCGCTTGATGCTCTCAGTTGGCTACCATTGCCCACCACTGGGGTAGAAATGGCACAGCCTGCAGACTTGCTCTTGGTGATGGATGCATTGGAAAACGAAAAGTCACTCGTTATGGCCCACCAGATCAGGACCTGGACCAACCAGGATCATTTACTGTCCCTTCTAAAAAAACTGTGTCTTCCATGGGAGCTGGTCCAGCGTCCCAGCGGAGATGCATGAAGAGATCAAGCCATTCCAGCAGCGCAAAGACGACATGTCCATACAGACAGTCTGTCTTTTGTGGGGCAATCGCGTGGTTTTGCCTAAGAAAGGCAGGGATATGTTCATGCGCGACCTACACAGTATCCACCCAGGCATAGTAATGATAAAAGCTATAGCCAGATCCCATGTGTGGTGGCCAGGCATCGACTCAGATTTGGAGTCATGCATGCGCCAATGCAACACTTGCTCTCAACTGGGTAATGCACCCAGGGAGGCACCGCTAAGTTTATGGTAATGGCCCTCCGAACCATGCTCGAGGGTCCACGTTGACTTTGCGGGCCCATTTCTAGGCAAAATGTTTTTGGTTGTTGTGGATGCTTATTCGAAATGGATTGAGTGTGTAATAATGTCTGTAAGCACATCCACTGCCACCATCGAAAGCCTACGAGCCATATTTACCTTGCATGGTCTGCCTGATGTCCTTGTCAGCGACAATGGCCCGTGCTTCACCAGTGCTGAATACAAGAAATTCATGATCAATGGGATCAAGCATGTCACATCTGTGCTGTTCAAGCCCACATCCAATGGCCAGGCAGAATGGGCAGTCCAAATCATCAAGCAAAGCTTGAAACATGTGTCGGAAGGCTCCCTGCAGACCTGCCTGTCCCGAGTCCTGCTCAGCTACCGCACCAGACCGCACTAGCTTACTGGGGTTCCCCCAGCCGAACTGTTCATGAAAAAGGTGCTCAAAACAAGCTCTCTCTTGTTCACCCTGATCTCCATGATCATGTCAAGGGCAGGCAGCATCAACAAAGCATGTAACATGATCGCGCAAACTTTTCATGCGATATTGAAGTCAATGTCCCTGTATTTGTACTCATAGCCAAAGAGGGGAATAGGGTGTTTCAGGTCAAACTTGCTAATGGACTAACTTGCAGAAAGGATTCGGACCAAACCAAACTGCGATTCGCAAACAGCGACCCGAAGAGGACACCACCAACTTCGACCCACCAACACACACAAGTAGTAACCGACATCACAGTCAACCACGAAGCTGAATTCACCATTACCAGCAGCCCGGCAAGGCCAGCTGCCTAGCAGTCCAGTGAAGAACCAACAAACTCACCCACACCTGCATTTGTACCGAGACGATTGACAGGGGAGTGAAATGCCCCAGATATTCTCACCCTGTAAATAAGTGTACAATTGACATTGGGAGGGAGTGATGTTATGTATGCAACCTTAGGTAACCTGTATCATACACTGTCACCAGAGGGTATACCTGTTGGAGTCCCAAAGGATTCCAGCATCCCTTGGGAGCACTGTGTATAAGCAGACCTCCCATGCTGTACCGGCACTCTGGAGTTTGATTAAAGGAGCTAAGGTCACACTTACTCATGTCTACAGTACTCAGTTACTTTACTTTATTATGAGCATAAGAGTAGGGGCTGGAGGAGGTTACAGAGATAGGGAGGGATGTAGGGCTGGAGGAGGTTACTGAGATAGGTATGGGTGTAGGGGCTGGAGGAGGTTACAGAGATAGGTAATGGTGTAGGGCTGGAGGTGGTTACAGAGATAGGGAGCGGTGTAGGGGCTGGAGGGGTTACAGAGATAGGGAGCGGTGTAGGGGCTGGAGGGGTTACAGAGATAGGGAGCGGTGTAGGGGCTGGAGGGGTTACAGAGATAGGGAGCGGTGTAGGGGCTGGAGGGGTTACAGAGATAGGGAGCGGTGTAGGGGCTGGAGGGGTTACAGGGATAAGGAGGGGTGTAGGGGCTGGAGGAGGTTACAGAGATAGGGAGGGTGTAGGAGCTGGAGGAACTTACAGAGCTATGGAGGGGTGTAGGAGCTGGAGGAGGTTACAGAGATAGGGAGAGGCAATGCCATGGAGGGATTTATCGGTGCAGCAGAGCAGGTCTCCAATGGTCCTGGTTAACCCTTACCACTGGACCAAGACCTCGCTCTGTCAAGCCCGTGTGGTGGCTGGTGTACAATCCACACACAGGCATCTTCCACTCTTCAGGATGTAGTTCGGGATCTGGAATATTAGATCCTTCATTGAAACACCTGTCATCCTCGATACGAGGGTCTGCCTAAGATCATTCTGTGATACAAAGAAATTATGTGACTTATTTCTCCTTTTCCTCCCTTTCTCCATTTTCCACATTACAACAGTAACCACCCTCCAAACGTAGTTCATTGGCTTTGTGACGTCCGGTGGTAGTGAAAGGCGCTATATAAATGCAAGTGTTTCTTTCTTCCTTCCTATCTTCTCCCTTTACCATCTTGTATCACCCTGCCCCTGCATTTCTTTCCCCCCTTTCCCCTCCTCTCCCACCCCCTGACTTTCCACAATCCGGTTCCCGCTTTAATGGGGTCGGGACTGAATTATAGTTGCACAACCAATATTTGCGCGGATGAGCGGCTCCGCTTTAAGGGCGATTCAGTGTGCGGCCATGCGGTCAGAAGCGCAATGACGCAATGGCGCTGGGGCGGCGACGGAAGGGGAGCTGGAGCGGCCTTGTGATTGGTTGGCAGGAGCTGTCCATCACCCAGCCGAGTAGGCAGATTCCCTCACAGCCGGGCGACTCTGCCATTGGCTGAGACAGCTGTCCATCAAGCAGAGGGCCTGCTGCCCTTGGCTGAAGCGATGGATACAGTGTGAAGCGCCATCTGCAGGGCCCGGAGGGTATTACATGGTCCCATCAAACAGAACAACAACTTATATTTATATAGTACCTTTACCGTACACTCCCAGCGCAGGTCCAGCACGGGTTAGATACAAGAAGAAAGAAAGACGTGCATTTATATAGGGCCTTTCATGGCCACCGGATGTCTCAATCACTTTACGGCCAATGACGTACTTTTGGGGTGTGCTCACTGTTGTATTGTGGGAAACGCGGCAGCCAATTTGTGCACAGCAAGATCCCACACACAGCGATGTGATAATAACCAGATCATCTGTTTTTGTTATGTTGATTGAGGGATAAATATTGGCCCAGGAAACCGGGGAGAACTCCTCTGCTCTTCTTCCAAATAGTGCCCTGGGAACTTTTACATCTACCTGAGAGAGCAGACGGGGCCTCGATTTAACGTCTCATCTGAAAGACAGCACCTCCGACAGTGCAGCACTTCCTCACTATTGCCCCTCTGACAGTTCAGTGCTCCCTCAGTACTGCCCCTCCAACAGTACGGCCAGTGCTCCTTCAGTACTGCCCCTCCGACAGTGCGGCACTCCCTTAGTACTGCCCCTCCGACAGTGCAGCACTCCCTCAGTACTACCCCTCTGACAGTGCAGCACTCCCTCAGTACTGCCCCTCCGACAGTGCGGCACTTGCAGCACTCCCTCAGTACTGCCCCTCCGACAGTGCAGCACTCTCTCAGTACTGCCCCTCCGACAGTGCAGCACTCCCTCAGTACTGCCCCTCCGACAGTGCAGCACTCCTTCAGTACTGCCCTCTGACAGTGCGGCACTCCCTCAGGGCCGCCCCTCCAACATTGCAGCACTCCCTCAGGACTGCCCCTCTGACAGTGCAGCGCTCCCTCAGTACTGCCCCTCCGACAGCGCGGCACTCCCTCAGTACTGCCCCTCCGACAGTGCGGCGCTCCCTCAGTACTGCCCCTCCGACAGTGCGGCACTCCTTCAGTACTGCCTCTTTGACAGTGCGGTGCTCCCTCAGTACTGGCCCTCCAACAGTGCGACACTCCCCCAGTACTGCCCCTCCAACAATGCGGCATTCTCTCAGTACTGCCCCTCCAACAGTGCAGCACTTCCTCAAGTACTGCCCCTCTGACAGTGCAGTGCTCCCTCAGTACTGCCCCTCCAACAGTGCGGCCAGTGCTCCCTCAGTACTGTCCCTCCGAAAGTGCAGCACTCCCTTAGTACTGCCCCTCCGACAGTGCAGCACTCCCTCAGTACTGCCCCTCCGACAGTGTGGCACTCCCTCAGCACTGCATTGGGAGTGTCAGCCTGCATTTATGTGCTCCAGTCCCTGGAATGGGACTTGAACCCACAACCTTTTGACTCAGAGGCGAGGGTGCGGCCCACTGAGACACGGCTGACAGGGCAGGTTAGTTATTGTATTACACCCAGAACTTAGGTTAATGCTCCCTCCTGGTGGTGATTTAATGTATTACACCCAGAACTTCAATTAATGCTGCCTCCTGGTGGTGAGTTACTGTATTACACGCAGAACTTGGATGAATCCTGCCACCTGATGGTGAGTTATTGTATTACACCCAAAACTTGGATGAATGCTGCCTCCTGGTGGTGAGTTATTGTATTACACCTAGGCGCTTTGGTGGAGCTCTCCAATTAACCCCACCCCTTGCTCTTTCACCATTGCCCTGCAATTATTTCCTTTTTGGAGTTTTTTTCCAATTGATTTTTAAAACTTGCTGTTGAATCTGCTTCCACTACCCTTTCAGGCAGCCCATTCCCAAGCACAACAAATTGCTGCATATTTTTCGCCTTTCCTCTCACCTCTGGTAACTCACCACCAGGAGGCAGCCTCACTCCATGTCCTGGGCTTAATTCAGTAACACACCACCAGGAGGCAGCCTCGCTCCATGTCATGGGTGTAATTCAGTAACTCACCATCAGGAGGCAGCCTCGCTCCATGTCCTGTGTGGAATTCAGTAACTCACCAGCAGGAGGCAGCCTTGCTCTATGTCCTGGGTGTAATTCAGTAACTCGCCACCAGGAGGCAGCCTCGCTCCATGTCCTGGGTGTAATTCAGTAACTCACCATCAGGAGGCAGCCTAGCTCCATGTCCCGTGTGCAATTCAGTAACTCACCACCAGGAGGCAGCCTCGCTCAATAACCTGGGTGTAATTCAATAACTCACCACCAAGAGGCAGTCTCGCTCCATGCCCTGGGTGTAATTCAGTAACTCGCCACCAGGAGGCAGCCTCGCTCCATGCCTCGGGTGGAATTCAGTAACTCACCACCAGGAGGCAGCCTCGCCCATTTTCTTGGATGTCATACAATAACTCACCACCAAGCGGCAGCCTCGTTCCATGCCCTGGGTGTAATTCAGTAACTCACCACCAGGAGGCAGCCTTGCTCCATGCCCTGGGTGTTATTCAGTAACTCACCACCAGGAGGCAGCCTCGCTCAATGTACTGGGTGTAATTCAGTAACTCACCACCAGGAGGCAGCCTCGCTCCATACCCTGGGTGTAATTCAGTTACTCACCACCAGGAGGCAGCCTTGCTCCATGCCCTGGGTGTAATTCAATAACTCACCATTAGGAGGCAGCCTCGCTCCATGTTATGGTTGTAATGCAGTAACTCACCACCAGGAGACAGCCTCACTCCATGTCCTGGGTGTAAGTAATCAAGTCTCGATTGCAAAATTCTCATCCGTGTTTACAAATCCCTCCATGGCCCTCATCCCTCCCTATCACTGTAACCCCCTCCAATCCCTACACCGCTCCCTATCTCTGTAACTTCCTCCAGCCCCTCAGCCCTCCCTATCTCTGTAAGCCCCTCTAGCCCCACAAACCCCCCCGACAATTCTGGCCCCTTGAACATCCCTGATTATAATATTTTTTGATAATTGCCCCGTGTGAAACGGCTTGGGACGTACTATTCGGCTAAAGGCGCTATATCAATGCAAGTGGTTGCTGAGGTTGAATGGCCTGACTCTGTGCTCTATCACTCTCGGAGAAATTATGGCAGGTGACCAAAACCTCAGTCAAAGAGGTCCGTTTTAAGGAGCATCTTGAAGGAGGAGAGAGGTAGAGAGGCAGAGAGGTTCAGGGAGGGAGCTCCAGAGCTTGGGACTCAGGCAACAGAAGGCACAGATGGTGGAGCGATTATAATCAGGGATGCTCAGGAAGGCAGAATTAGAGGAGCGCAGACATCGCGGGGAGTTTTGGAACTCGAGGAGGTTACAGAGATAGGGAGGGGTGTAGGGGCTGGAGGAGGTTGCAGAGATAGGGAGGGGTGCAGGGTCTGGAGGAGGTTACAGAGATAGGGAGGGGCGAGGGGCTGGAGGTGGTTACAGACACAGGGAGGGGTGTAGGGGCTGGAGGAGATTACAGAGACAGGGAGGGTTGTACAGGCTGGAGGAGGTTACAGAGATAGGGAGGTGGTAGGTGCTGGAGCGAGTTACATACACAGGGAGGGGCGAGGGGCTGGAGGAAGTTACAGAGATAGGGAGGGATGCAAGGGCTGGAGGAGGTTACAGAGATAGGGAGGGGTGTAGGGGCTGGAGGAGATTGCAGAGACAGGGAGGGTTGTAGGGGTTGGTGGAAGTTACAGAGATAGGGAGGTGTGTAGGGGCTGGAGGGGGTTATAGAGAAAGGGAGGGGTGTAGGTACTGGAGGAGGTTACAGAGATTGGGAGGGGTGTAGGGGCTGGAGGATGTTGCTGAGATCGGGAGAGGTGTAGGGGCTAGAGGAGGTTAGAGAGATAGGGAGGGATGTAGCGGCTGGAGGAGGTTACAGAGATAGGGAGGAGCAACGGGCTATGGAGGGATTTGTAAACAAGGATGAGAATTTTGAAATCGAGGCTTTGCTTAACCGGGATGGTAATATAGATCAACGAGCAAAGTGGGTGATGGGTGAGCGGGACTTGGTGTGAATTAGGACACGGGGCAGTGAGCACAGGGGGGATGGGTGAGTGGGACTTGGTGCAAGTTAGGACACAAGGCAGCGGAGTTTTGGATCACCTCTTGTTTACACAAGGGTAGAACTCCCTCCCTAACAGCACCTTCACCACACGGACTGCAGCAGTTCAAGAAGGTAGCTCGCCACCACATTCTCAAGGGGCGATTGTGGATGGGAAATAAATGTTGGCCTCACCAGCGACGCCCACATCCCATGAACAAATGCAAAAGAGGAGATAGCAGAGGCCTTGACCCTCATTTTCCAGTCCACTTTGGTTTGGCCATGGTGCCGGAGGATTGGAGGACTGCTAATATGGTAACCTTGTCTAAGAAGGGAGAAAGGAAGGGATAGGCCGAGTAATTACAGGCCTGTCAGCCAACCTCAAGTGTGGAAAAATTATTGGAAACAATCCTGAAAGGCAGGATTCATTAGGGACAGTCGGCATGGATTTGTTAAGTGAAGATTGTGTTTGACTAACCTGATTGAATTTTTTGAGGTGGTAACCAAGACGGTCAATAAGGGTAGTGCATATGATGCAGTATATGGACTTTAGCAAGGCATTTGATAAGGTCCCACATGGCAGACTGGTCATGAAGTATAAAGCCCATGGGATACAGAGCAAAGTGGCAAGTTGGATCCAAAATTGGCTTGTAGGTAGGAAGCAAAGGGTAATGATTGATGGATGTTTTTGTGACTAGAAGGCTGTTTCCAGTGGGGTTCTACAGGGCTCAGTATTGGGTCACTTGCTTTTTGTGGTATATATCAATGACTTAGATTTAAATATAGGGAGTATGATTAAGAAGTTTGCAGACAACACTAAAATTGGCTGCATGATTGATAATGAAGAGGAAAGTCATGGGCTGCAGGAGGATATCAATCTACTGGTCAGGTGGGCAGAGCAATGGCAAATGGAATTTAATTCAGAGAAGTATGAGGTGAAGCACTTTGAGAGGGCTAATATGGAATGGGTATACACATTAAGCGGTAGGCCACTTAATAGTGTAGATGAAAAAAGGAACCTTGGGGTGCTTGTCCACAGATCCCTGAAAGTAGCAGGCCAGGTACATAAGGTGATTAAGAAGACATACGGAATACTTGCCTTTATTGGCCGAGGCATAGAATGTAAAAGCAGGGAGGTTATGCTTAAATTGTATAATACTTTGGTTAAGCCACAGCTGGAGTATTGCATGCAGTTCTGGTTGCTGTATTATAGGAAGGACATGATTGCACTAGAGAGGGTGCAGACGAGATTTACTAGGATGCTGCCTGGAATGCAAAATCTTAGTTATGAGGACAGATTGAATAGGCTGGGTTTGTTCTCATTGGAACAAGGGAGGTTGAGAGGAGACCTCATTGAGGTGTACAAAATATTGAGGGTCCTGGACATAGTGGATAGTAATGGTTGACTTCCATTGGTGGAGGAGTGTATTACGAGGGGGCATAGTTTTATGGTAGTTGGTGGAAGATTTAGAGGGGATTTGAGGGGGGTCTTCTTTACGCAGAGGGTTGTGGGGATCTGGAATTCGCTGCCTGGAAGAGTGGTGAATGCAGAAACCCTCACCACTTTTAAGAGATGGCTGGATGGGCACTTAAAGTGCCATAATCTGCACGGTTACAGACCTAGAGCTGGTAATTGGGATTAGACTGGATTAGTTGGACGGCGCAGATATAATGGTAAGTACTGCAGGGAATAGAATACGGCCAGGGTGATCTCCTGGACTAGTTTTGATGGGTCGGAGAGGAATTTTCCCAGATTTTTTCTCCCTAAATTGGCCTGGGTTTTTATCTGGTTTTCACCTCTCCCAGGAGATCACATGGCTCTGGTTAGGGTGGAGTGTAGAATGTTTCAGTATAAGGAGTGTCGCAGTTGTGTGAGGTGGACTGGTTGGGCTGGGTGCTCTTTGCCTTTCTGTCATTGTTCATAGGTTTATATATAACTTTTAGGGCTGTTGACCAAGAGCCCTGTGGCTCTTTGTCGGCCGGTGTGGACACGATGGGCAGAATGGCCTTCTTCTGTGCTGTAAATTTCTATGTTTCTAAATACATGGGTCGTGACACCTTCTGCACAAGATAAAAGTTCACGGGCTTGGGGGTAATATACTAGCATGGATAGAGGATTGGCTAACTAACAGAAAACAGGGAGTCAGGATAAATGGTTCATTCTCGGGTTGGCAATCAGTAACACGTGGGGTGCCACAGGGATCAGTGCTGGGACCCCAACTATTTACAATCTATAGTGATTGTGACCATTTTTTTAAAAAGGGTCAAGTCCGACTGCGGCAACTAGAGGGGAATCTCCCTGCGATCAGCCACTGGGAAAGTTGTTGCTCGAGTTCTCCTCAATCGTCTTCTCCCTGTGGCCAAGGAGCTCCTCCCGAAATCACAATGCGGATTTCGTCCCCTACGGGGCACAACAGACATGATCTTTGCAGCGCGATAATTGCAGGAAAAATGCAGGGAACAGCGCCAGCCCTTATACATGGCCTTTTTCGATCTTACAAAGGCCTTTGGCACTGTCAACCATGAGGGTCTATGGATCGTCCTCCTCCGTTTTGGATGCCCCAAAAAGTTTGTCAACATCTTTTGCCTGCTTCACAATGACATGCAGGCCGTGATCCTTACCAACGGATCCATTACAGACCCAATCTACGTCTGAAGTCGGTCTCTCTCTCTATTGATTCACTGATCCGAATATCCGCTAACAGCAAACTTGCGGCAGTGTTTGATGATCTAGATATCTACATGTTCGACAGAGAGTGACTGATTTATAACCGAGATCAGGAAACGCCCAGCTTCATTGCAGAGATTTAATATATTAAACTAGATATGGGATAATTATGGTCCATAGATCCAACAACAACTGCAATCCATAGAACATTCACCTGCCCTTTCACAGAAACTCTGCGTGGCTCTGAAAAGAGCCTTTGAGTTATTAGATTAAATCCTGTCCGTTTTACTTGCTCTTGGACACACTGGTGGTTTTCTTGGGCAGCAGCAAAGCATGGATATTAGGCAGCACCCCGCCCTGAGCGATGGTCACCTTTCCCAGCAGCTTGTTGAGCTGCTGGTCGTTGCGGATGGCCAGCTGCAGCTGTCTGTGGATGATGCGGGTCTTCTTGTTGTCGCGGGCCGCTTTGCCGGCCAGCTCCAGGATTTCAGCGGTCAGATACTCGAGCACAGCAGCCATAAGGCCGGGGCTCCAGCACCCACATACTCAGCGTAGTGCCCCTTCCGCAGGAGCCTGTGAACACAGCGCACAGGGAACTGCAGTCCGGCCCTGGAGGATCGAAACTTGGCCTTGGCCCGAGCTTTACCGCTGTTTTTTCCTCGTCCAGACATTTCCACAATCCACACGTTCAGAGAAAGAATGAGAAACTCCTCTCATATCTGCCTTCCTTATACCTTCTGGAAGAAATGCAGGGAGCGAACTTGTGATTGGTCGCTCTGTGGTGAATTTCATTGGTCATTTCTGATGACCAATCGCAGCCTGTTTAGCCCGCCAATGAAACCTGGGCGGAAATTACTGTTCTCAACAGTCAGTCCTCGAACGATTTAGAAATTCAAACATCCCGTCAATAATTGTTAAAATTGCGGATTATGTTTGTAACTTTACCATTAGCCAAATATTTCCAAACACTTTTTGTTTCCTTTTATCTTAATCCATATTTCACTTGCAAATTCCAGGCTATTACAATCAGGATTAAATGTGGGTACTGTTTCAATCTCTCTGTAATGGGCGGGAATCAATCCTCACTGATTCTGTAACGGGACACATTCCAACTCAATCTTTGTAAAAGTGAGCGTTCATAGATTATCGATTGATGGCGGGAGTGAGCCCAGAACTGGGAGTCCTTCTGTGAAAAGAGAAGAGGGACAGAGTGTTCAAACTATCCCCGTTCTGGTCTCTGTAAGAAACTCTTTTTGGATGGTCTCTGTAAGAACTCCCATTCTGGGTTGTCACATTGCGCGGAGTGTCGGGTTAATAAATGAACTGAGCCGCAACAGGAATTGAAAAATAAACTTGAAAAGTGCTTGTGAGAGAGGACGTGTGATTGAAACCTGAGTCTCAGCCCCTAAACAAGCTCTTTATTCGGCAGGCGGGGTAAATGAACGGATCTGAGAGCGACCAAAAACCATGTTTGTAGTTTGTGGGCGGGAAATGCCAGCGACGCTGAGGTCGAACCGGACAGTGAAGCTGCTTATCGGAGAATTCCAAACTAAATCTACAGCTGGAACTGCAAAGGTTCTCACACACTTATTCAGGAAATAATTAGTGATTTGAGTCTAAAGGCTGATGCGTTTGTGCAGCACTTTCAGAGAGGCTGTGGGTGGCTCTTAAAAGAGCCGTTGTGTTTGGGTTTGTTCTCTCAGGACAGCGTACAGTTTTACTTGGAGCTGGTGAACTTGGTCACCGCCTTTGTCCCTTCCGACACGGCGTGCTTGGCCAGCTCCCCAGGCAGCAGCAGGCGCACGGCGGTCTGGATCTCCCGGGAGCTGATGGTGCGGCGCTTGTTGTAATGGGCCAGGCGGGAAGCCTCACCCGCGATGCGCTCCAAAATATCATTCACAACCGAGTTCATGATGCCCATGGCCTTGGCGGAGATGCCGGTGTCGGGGTGGACCTGCTTCATCACTTTGTAGATGTCGATGGAGTAACTCTCCTTCCTCGACTTTCGGCGCTTCTTACTGCCCTTCGGTGGGGTTTTCTTGATTACGTTGTTGGCGGTAACTTTACTTTCCATCAGGCATTGTGTCGTTCAGTCCGGCGCAGATTTGAGGAAACTCTGCTCCGAGCCCGCATTATATGGGCAGCACCAATATCTTCCCACAGCCCTATGCTAATGAGGGGTGAGTGAAGGAAATGAATGTGATTGGTTCATTGGCCGCCATATCAATATCCATTCTTCTATATTTCTATGATTGAATGTTTAAAGAGACCAATCAGATTTGTTGCTCGCCACAATCACAAATTCTTGAATGATGTCATCAAGACTGATCATAATATGGTAGAATTCTTTAATAAGATGAAGAGTGACACAGTTAATTCAGAGACTAAGGACCTGAACTTAAAGAAAGGTAACTTCGATGATATGAGACGTGAATTGGCTAGAATAGACTGGCGAGTGATACTTAAAGGGTTGACGGTGGATAGGCAATGGCAAACATTTAAAGATCACATGGATGAACTTCAACAATTGTACATCCCTGTCTGGACTAAAAATAAAACGGGGAAGGTGGCTCCACCGTGGCTATCAAGGGAAATTAAGGATAGCGTTAAATCCAAGCAAGAGACAGATAAATTGGCCAGAAAAAACAGTAAACCTGAGGATTGGGAGAATTTTGTAATACAGCAGAGGAAGACAAAGGGCTTAATTTGGAGGGGGGAAATAGATTATGAGAGGTAGTTTGCTGTGAACATAAAAACTGACTGCAAAAGCTTCTATAGCTATGTGAAGAGAAAAAAGATTAGTGAAAACAAACGTAGTCCCTTGCAGTCGGATTCAGGTGAATTTATAATGGGGATCAAAGAAATGGCGGACCAGTTCAACAAATACTTTGGTTCTGTCTTCACGAAGGAAGACACAAATAACCTTCTGGAAATACTAGGGAACCGAGGGTCTCGTGAAAAGGAGGAACTGAAGGGAATCATTATTAGGTGGGAAATTGGGTTAGGGAAATTGATGGGATTGAAGGCCAATAAATCCCTGGGGCCTGATAGTCTGCATCCCAGAATACTTAAGGAAGTGGCCCTAGAAATAGTGGATGCATTGATGATCATTTTCCAACAGTCTATCGACCCTGGGTTGGTTCCTATGGACTGGAGGGTAGCTAGTGTGACACCACTTTTTAAGAAAGGAGGGAGAGAGAAAATGGATAATTATAGACCGGTTAGCTTGACATCAGCAGTGGGGAAAATGTTGGAATCAATTATTAAAGACAAAATAGCAGCACATTTGGAAAGGAGTGATGGGATCGGTCCAAGTCAGCATGATTTATGAAAGGGAAATCCTGCTTGACAAATCTTTTGGAATTTTTTGAGGATATAACTGGTAGAGTGGACAAGGGAGAACCAGTGGATGTGGTGTAGTTGGACTTTCAAAAGGCTTTTCACAAGGTCCCACAAAGAGATTGGTGTGCAAAATTAAATCACATGGTATTGGGGGTAATGTACTGATGGGATAGAAAACTGTTTGGCAGACAGGAAGCAGAGAGTCGGGATAAACGGGTCCTTTTCAGAATAGCAGGCAGTGACTAGTGGGATGCCGCAGGGCTCAGTGCTGGGACCCCAGCTATTTACAATATACATTAATGATTTGGATGAGGTAATTGAGTGTAATATCTCCAAGTTTGCAGGTGACACCAAGCTGGGTAGCGGTGTGAGCTGTGACTAGGACGCTAAAAGGCTGCAGGGTGACTTGGACAGGTTAGTTGAGTGTGCAAACGCGTGGCAGATGCAGTATAATATGGATAAATGTGAGGTTATCCACTTTGGTGGCAAAAACACGAGGGCAGAATATTATCTGAATGGCGGCAGATTAGGAAAAGGGGTGGTGCAGCGAGACCTGGATGTCATGGTACATCAGTCATTGAAAGTTGTCATGCAGGTTCAGCAGGCGGTGAAGAAGGCAAATGGTATGTAGGCCTTCATAGCTAGGGGATTTAAATATAGGAGCAGGGGGGTCTTACTGCAGTTGTACAGGGCCTTAGTGAGGCCTCACCTGGAATATTGTGTTCAGTTTTGGTCTCCTAATCTGAGGAAAGACTTTCTTGCTATTGAGGGAGTGCAGCGAGGGTTCACCAGTCTGATTCCCGGGATGGCAGGACTGACATATGAGCAGAGACTGGATCGACTGGGCCTATATTCACTGGACTTTAGAGGGATGAGAGGGGATCTCATAGAAACATATAGAATTCTGACGGGATTGGATAGGTTAGATGCAGGAAGAATGTTCCCGATGTTGTGGAAGTCCAGAACCAGGGGACATGGTCTAAAGATAAGGGGTAAGCCATTTAGGAGAAACTTCTTCACTCAGAGAGTTGTTAACCTGCGGAATTCCCTACCGTAGAGAGTTGTTGATGCCAGTTCATTGGATATATTCAAGAGGGAGTTAGATATGGCCCTTATGGCTAAAGGGATGAAGAGGTATGGAGAGAAAGCAGGAAAGGGGTACTGAAGTGAATGATCAGCCATGATCTTATTGAATGATTGCGCAGGCTCGAAGGGCCGAATGGCCTACTCCTGCACCTATTTTCTGCGTTTCTATGTTAGTTACAACCCCTCCTGATTTATACTCTGTTCTTTGTGTTTCTATTCTGTTCTCAGGCAAAAATCTTACGAGGAAGGTTCATTAATTTTTAGTATATATATATATATGCAATAATCTGAACAGCAAACTCGCTGCTCTGTTTGTGGATCTACATTATTACATGTTCAACAGACATTGACTGGTTTATAACTGAGATCGACTGAGGATCACCTGGTCAGAAAACTCCCAGCTTATCAACCGTAGGGATTTAATATTAAGCAGAGAAATAGAGACTTGGATTTATATTGCGCCTTTCACGACCATCGGACTTCTGAATGTGCTTCGCAGCCAATTAAGTACTTTTTGAAATGTAGACATTTTAATAATGTAGGAAAGGCAGCAGCCATTTCGCGCACAGCAAGCTCCCACAAACAGCAATGTGATAATGACCAGATAAGCTGTTGTGTTATGTTGATCGAGGGATAAGTATTTGCCAGGACACTGGGGATAACTGACCTGCTCTTCTTTAAAATAGTGGCCATGGGATCTATTACATCCACCTGAAAGAGCTGAAGGGGCCTCGGTTTAATGTCTCTTCCTATAGATGGCACCTCCAACAATGCAGCTTACCCGCATCACTGCACTGGTGTGACAGCCTAGACTTTGTGCTCAAGTCCCTGGATTGGGACTTGAACCCACAACCTTCTAACTCAGAAGCGAGTGTGCTACCCACTGAAGCACAGGTGATAAGATTGTGATCAATAGATCAGTTTCTTCAGACAGTACGCAGCCCTTTCACATAATAAAAATATAGGAACATAGACATTTACAGCACAGAATGAGGCCATTTCCGTCCATCATGTCCGCACCGGCCGACAAAAAGCTGCACGGCCCTTGGTCAGCAGCCCTAAAGGTTACATTTAAACCTTTGAACAATGACAGAAAGGCAAAGAGCACCCAGCCCAACCAGTCCACCTCAAACAACTGCGACACACCTTATACTGAAACATTCTACATTCGACCCCAACCAGAGCCATGTGATCTCCTGGGAGAGGCAAAAACTGATAAAAACCCAGGCCAATTTAGGGAGAAAAAATCTGGGAAAATTCCTCTCCGACCTATCCAGGTGATCGAAATGAGTCCAGGAGATCACCCTGGTCATATTCTATTCCCTGCAGTACTTACCATTATATCTGCACCGTCCAACAAAAGGTCATCCAGTCTAATCCCAGTTACCAGCTCTAGGTCTGTAACCGTGCAGGTTATGGCACTTTAAGTGCCCATCCAACCATCTCTTAAAAGTGGTGAGGGTTTCTGCATCCACCACTCTAGCAGGCTGCGAGTTCCAGATCCCCACAACCCTCTGTGTAAAGAACCCCCCCCCTCAAATCTCTTCTAAACCTTCCACCAACTCACACTAAAACTATGCCCCCCTCATAATAGACCCCTTCACCAATGGAAATAGACCCTTACTATCCACTATGTCCAGGCCCCTCAATATTTTGTACACCTCAATGAGGTTTCCTCTCAACCTCCTCTGTTCCAATGAGAATAAACCCAGCCTATCCAATCTGTTCTCATAACTAAGATTCTCCATTCCAGGCAGCATCCTAGAAAATCTCCTCTGCTCCCTCTCTAGTGCAATCATGTCCTTCCGATAATACGGCGACCAGAACTGCACGCAGTACTCCAGCTGTGGCCTAACTAAAGTATTATACAACTTAACCATAACCTCCCTGCTATTATATTCTATGCCTCGGCCAATAAAGGCAACCATTACGTGTGCCTTCTTAATCACCTTATACCTGGCCTGCTACTTTCAGGGATCTATAGACAAGCACTCCAAGATCCCTTTGTCATCCACACTATTAAGTGGACTACCGCTTAATGTGTATACCCATTCCGTATTAGCCCTCTCAAAGTCCATCACCTCACACTTCTCTGAATTAAATTCCATTTGCCACTGCTCTGCCCATCTGACCAGTAGATTGACATCCTCCTGCAGCCCATGACTTTCCTCTTCATTATCAACCACAGCCAATTTTAGTGTCGTCAGCAAACTTCTTAATCATACTCCCTATACTCAAATCCAAATTGTTAATATATAACCACAAAAAGCAAGGATCCCAGTTCTGAGCCCTGCAGAATCACACTGGAAACATCCTTCCAGTCACAAAAACATCCATCAATCATTACCCTTTGCTTCCTACCTCCAAGCCAATTTTGGATCCAACTTGCCACTTTGCCCTGTATCCCATGGGCTTTAATGTTTATAACGAGTCTACCATTTGGAACTTTATCAAAAGCCTAACTAAAGTCCTTATACACTACATCGTACGCACTACCCTCATCGACCCTCTTGGTTACCTCCTCAAATAATTGAATCATGTTAGTCAAACACGAAGTTCCCTTAAAAAATCCGGGCTGACTGTCCCCAATTAATCCTTGCCTTTCTAAATGCAGATTTATCCTGTCTTTCAGGGTTTTTTCAATAATTTTCCCACCACTCAGATTAGCCTGACAGGTCTGTAATTACTCAGCCTATCCCTTTCTCTCTTCTTAAACAAGGGTACTACATTGTGGGTGGCTCTGAAAAGAACCCACGTGTTGTTAGATTAAATCTTGTCCCCTTTACTTGCTCTTGCTGGGCCCAGCATTGGAATTCTTTGTCAGAAGCACCACCTGGATTTTTGGCTGTTCAGCCATGATCATATTGAACTGTGGAGCAGAATTCCCAGAAGGCAGTCGAAAAGGTGCCACATAAGAGGTTACGGCACAAGATAAAAGTCACGGGGTTGGGGGTAAAATATATTAGCATGGCTGGAGGATTGACTAACTAACAGAAAACAGAGAGTCGGGATAAATAGGTCATTTTCTGGTAGGCAAACTAACTAGTGGGGTGCCGCACAGATCGGTGGTGGGGCCTCAAGTATTTACAATCTATATTAATGACTTGGATCAAGGGACTGAGTGTAATGTAGCCAAGTTTGCTGATGATACAAAGATGGGTGCAGAAGCAACTTGTGAGGAGGACACAAGAAATCTGCAAAGAGATAAGTGAGTGGGCAAATTTTTGGCAGATGAGTATAATGTGGGAAAATGTGAGGTTATCCACTGTGGCAGAAAAAATAGTAAAGCAAATTATTATTTAAATGAAGCCAAATTGCAAAACGCTGCAGTACAAAGGGACCTGGAGGGCTTTGAGCATGAAACACAACAAGTTAGTGTGCAGGTACAGCAAGTAATCAGGAAAGCAAATGGAACGTTGGCCTTTATTGCAAGGGGGGTAGAGTATAAAAGCAGAGAAGTCCTGCTACAACTGTACAGGGTATTAGTAGGCCACACCTGGAGTACTGCATACAGTTTTGGTCTCCATTTTTAAAGCAGGACATAGTTGCATTGGAGGCAGTTCAGAAGAGAAGGTTCACTCAGTTTATTCCAGAGATGAGGGGTTTGATTTATGAAGATAAGTTGAGTAGATTGGGCCTGTACTCATTGGAGTTCAGCAGGATGAGAGGGAATCTTATCGAAACATATAAGATAGAGAGGCGTCTCAACAAGCTTGATGCAGAGAGGATATTTCAACTCATTGGGGAATCTAGAACTAGGGGGCATAGTCTCAGAATAAGGACTGCCCATTTAAAACTGAGATGAGGAGGAATTTCTTCTCTGAGGTTCGTACATCTGTAGAATTCTCTGCCCCAGATGCTGTGGAAGCTGATTCATTGAATATATTTAAGGCGGAGATAGACAAAATTTTTAAGCGATAAGGGAATAAAGGGATATGGGGAGCGGGCAGGGAAGTGGAGCTGAGTCCATGAACAGATCATCCATGATCGTATAGAATGGCAGCGCAGGTGCGAGGAGCCAAATGGCCTACTGCTGCTCCTATTTCTTATGTTCTTATGTTCTAGGCTTCGATCTGATAAAGTGCCACACAAGGGGCTGCTCTATCAAAAATTTTCAAGAAGTCTGGAAAGGGAAGGGTGAGGGGGGGGGTGGTGGTCTGGCACAGGGGAGGGTGAGGGGGGGTCTGGGTCAGGAAAGGTGAGGGGGGCGTCTGGGACAGGAGCGGGTGAGGGGGGTCTGTGTCAGTCTGGGACAGGGGAGGGTGAGGGGGGTCTGCGTCAGTCTGGGACAGGGGAGGGTGAGGGGGGTCTGGGTCAGTTTGGGACACGGGAGGGTGAGGGGGTCTGGGTCAGTCTGGGACAGGGGAGGGTGAGGGGGGCTCTGGGTCAGTCTGGGACAGGGGAGGGTGAGGGGGAGTCTGGGTCAGTCTGGTACGGGGAGGGTGAGGGGGGGTCAGTCTGGGTCAGCGGAGGGTGAGGAAGCTCTGGGTCAGTCTGGGAGCAGGACAATTGAGGGAGGTGTTGCCTGCTCCAGTTCTGTACAGTGCTCAGTTAGTGGGGCACATTTCCTGAGTGTGTCCTTTGTATTTCTGCACCCAGCCAGAATCAGCATCTTCGGGGAAGGAGAACTCCCTACAGCTCACAGTCAGAGTGGAGCTAACATGTGGGATCTGGGGGAGCAGAATGATCGCTCCCCCTCTGTGGATGCCCAGTGTTCCAGGTCTGTGGGCCAAAGCTGGGGGGACTTCTCCAGGGTCTGTGAGATCCCACGTGGTCTCTGTGGCTTCCCAGGCTGCAGCGCAGAATGTGGTGATTCGGCATCAATCTGACTCGGGATTCATAACCAGAATGTTTGGAGGAGTTTCCTTTCTGTCTGTGGACGCTCCAGCAGTGACTCCCCCAGAGACAGGGCAGTTGGTGCATTCCCAATAGTGTGCAGTATGTTTCGTGTCTGACCCTGAGCTGCCCCAGGGAGGGGACATTGTGTGATGTCTCTGTGGGGTGCATTTTGTTCAGTGTCTGACCCTGAGCTCCCACAGGGAGGAGGCAGTGTGTGATGTCCCTGTGGGGTGCAGTATGTTCAGTTTCTGACCCTGAGCTGCCCCAGGGAGGGGGCAGTGTGTGATGTCCCTGTGGGGTGCAGTGTCTGAACCTGAGCTGCCCCAGGGAGGGGCAGTCTGTGATATCCCTGTGGGGTACAGTATGTTCGGTGTCTGACCCTGAGCTGCCCCAGGGAGGGGGCAGTGTGTGATGTCCCTGTGGGGTGCAGTATGTTCAGTGTCTGACCCTGAGCTGCCCCAGGGAGGGGGCAGTGTGTGATGTCCCTGTGGGGTGCAGTATGTTCAGTGTCTGACCCTGAGCTGCCCCAGGGAGGGGGCAGTGTGTGATGTCTCTGTGGGGGTGCAGTATGTTCAGTGTTGACCCGGATCTGCCTTCATTTTTTTGATTTATTTTTTTTTTAATTTAAATTTTTCGTAGCCAATCTTTCCAATTCTTTGTCAGATCACAAACGCCAGAGGTCACCTTCATTCCTCCTGCTCCAGGAGCAGTCACGCTCCAATCAGTCTGAATTAATTTGAGGGACAGCGTCATCTACTGGACACCGGCGGTATTTCAGGGCACATCATGTCTTGCTCCATCCCCGAGAAATCCAAAATCAACCTGCAGCTTTAATTCATTTTATTGCCAATTGTTTAACAAACTTTAGCTCCATTTGTTGCAGCTGTCAGTATTTGAAAACCCTTCTGATATTTTGTATCAGTCTTAAAGGTAGAAGATACTAAAGACATCCCAATAATAGATAACCATGGGGCTATAGGGAAGGGGGAACTTTAAACTATCACTGACACTAAAGAAAAAGTAAGCGGTAAAATAATGGGACTAATGGTGGACAAATCCCCTGGACCAAAGGTGGAGAAGTCCCCTGGAACTGATGGCCTGCATCCTACGGTCATAAAAGAAGTGGCTGCAGAGATAGTGGATGCATTGGTTGAAATCTCCCAAAACTCCCTGGATTGTGGAGAGGTCCCAGCGGTTTGGAAAACCACAAATTTAACACCGCTATTTAAAAAAGGAGGGAGACAGAAAACAGGAAACTATAGACTAGTTAGCCTAACATCTGCTTTTGGGACAAAGCTGGAGTCCATTGTTAAGGAAACAGTAGCAGGACATTTGGAAAAGCATAATACAGACAAGTAGAGTCAGCATGGTTTTAGGAAAGGGAAATCATGTTTGACAAATTTGCTGGAGTTCTTTGAGGATGTAATGAGCAGGGTGGCTAAGGGGGAACCAGTGGAGGTGGTGTATTTGGATTTCCAGAAGGCGTTCAATAAGGTGCCATATAAAAGGTTACTGCTCAAGATTAAAGTTCATGGGTTTGGGTTTAATATATTAGCATGGATAGAGGGTGGGCTAACTAACAGAAGACAGATAAATGGGTCATTTTCCGGTTGGCAAACGCTGACTAGTGGGGTATCGCAGGGATCGGCCTTAACTATTTACAATCTATATTAATGACTTGGATGAAGGATCTGAGTGTAATGTAGCCAAGTTTTCTGATAATACAAAGATGGATGGAAAGCAAATTAGAGGAGGACAAAAACATCTGCAAATAGATGTAGACAGGCTAAGTGAGTGGGTTAATATTTGGCAGATTGAGTATAATGTGGGAAAGTGTGAGGTTATCCACTTTGGCAGGAAAAATAAAAATACAATTTATTATTTAAATGGAGAGCTATTACAAAATGCTGCAGTACAGAGGGACCTGGTTGTCCTTGTATGTAAAACACAAAAAGTTATCATGCAGATAAAGCAAGCAATTATGAAGCTAATAGAAATGTTGGACTTTATTGCAAGGGGGATGGAGTATAAAAGCAGGGAAGTCCTGCTGCAACTGTACAGGGTATTGGTCAGACCACACCTGGACTACTGCATACAGTTTTGATCTCCTTATTTCGGAGGGATATACTTGCATTGGAGACAGTTCAGAGAAGCTTCACTAGTTTGATTCCTGAGATAAAAGGGTTGACTTATGGGGATAGGTTGAGCAGGTTGGTCCTATACTCATTGGAGTTTAGAAGAATGAGAGGTGATCTTATTGAAACATATGATACTGAGGGGACTCGACAAGGTGGATGCCAGAGAGGATATTTCCACTTGTAAGGAATCTAGAACTAAGGAGCATAGTTCAAGAATATGGGATTTAGAACTGAGGTGAGGAGAAATTTCTACTCTCAGAGGGTCGTAAATCGGTGGAATTCTCCGCCCAGAGAGCTGTGGAGGCTGGGTCACTGAATATATTTAAGGTGGGGATAGACAGATTTTTGAACGATAATGGAGTGAAGGGTTATGGGGAGTGGGCAGCAAAGTGATCTTATTAAATGGTTTAGCAGGTTCGAGTGGCCAATGGCCTACTCCTGTTCCTTTTTCTTATGTTTTTTAAAGAGTGAATTAGAGATGCAATCACAATCAGTGTTATTTTTTATCTGACCATTTTCCCGTTGATTGATTTGTCAAATATCCAGAATATTAAACTCCAGCCCAGTTATAGGGGGAATCAATATCAGCAGAAAGAAAGCCCAACAGTCAGAATGGACTCGATTCAGTCTGGGACAACAGCAGAACCCAAACCCTGCAGTCACTTGTGAACTCGCTGGTGCCTCAGCAGGTGGGATGAAGAAGTGAATCCCTTCCCACACTCAGAGCAGATGAATGGCCTCTCCCCACTGTGAACTCACTGGTGTTTCAGCAGGTTGGATGACTGAGTGAATCCCTTCCCACACTCAGAGCAGATGAACAGCTTCTCCCCAGTGTGAACTCGCTGGTGTGTCAGCAGGTGGGATGAGGTAGTGAATCCCTTCCCACAATCGGAGCAAGTGAATGGCCTCTCCCCAGTGTGAACTCACTGGTGTGTCAGCAGGCTAGATGACAGAGTGAATCCCTTCCCACACTCAGAGCAGGTGAATGGCCTCTCACCAGTGTGAACTCGCTGGTGTTTCAGCAGGTTGGATGACTGAGTGAATCCCTTCCCACAGTCAGAGCAGGTGAACGGCCTCTCCCCAGTGTGAACTCGCTGGTGTGTCAGCAGGCTGGATGAGGTAGTGAATCCCTTCCCACAGTCAAAGCAGGTGAACGGCCTCTCCCGGGTGTGAACTCGCTGGTGTGTCAGCAGGTGGGATGACACAGTGAACCCTTTCCCACAGTCGGAGCAGGTGAACAGCCCCTCCCCAGTGTGACCTCGCTGGTGAGTTGCAAGATGGGATGAGGTAGTGAATTCCTTCCCACACTCGGAGCAGGTGAACGGCCTCTCCCCAGTGTGAACTCGCTGGTATATCAGCAGGGTGGATGACTGAGTGAATCCCTTCCCACACTCGGAGCAGGTGAATGGCCTCTCCCCAGTATGAACTCGCTGATGTATCAGCAGGGTGGATGACTGAGTGAATCCCTTCCCACACTCAGAGCAGGTGAATGGCCTCTCCCCAGAGTGAACTCACTGGTGTGTCAGCAGGCTAGATGACAGAGTGAATCGCTTCCCACACTCGGAGCAGGTGAATGGCCTCTCCCCAGTGTGAACTTGCTGGTGCCTCAGCAGGTGGGATGACCGAGTGAATCCCTTCCCACACTCAGAGCAGGTGAATGGCCTCTCCCCAGTGTGAACTCGCTGGTGTGTCAGCAGGCTGGATGACTGAGTGAATCCCTTCCCACAGTCGGAGCAGGTGAATGGCCTCGCCCCAGTGTGAACTCGCTGGTGTTTCAGCAGGTGGGATGAACGAGTGAATCCCTTCCCACATTTAGAGCAGGTGAATGTTCTCTCCCCAGTGTGAGTGCGCCAATGAACTTCCAGCTCAGACGGGTAATTGAATCTCTTCCCATAGTCCCCACATTCCCACGGTTTCTCCATGGTGCGGGTGTCCTTGTGTCTCTCCAGGTGGGATGATCAGTTGAAGCCTCGTTCACACACACAACACGTGTTCGGTTTCTTCCCGCTGTCAATCGTGCAATATTTTTTAAGGCTGTGAATCTGGTTAAAGCTCTTTCCACAATCAGTGCACTGGAACACTCTCACTCGGGTGTGTGTGTCTCGGTGCTTTTCCAGTCACACTGATGTTTGAAATCTGTTCCCACAGACAGAACAGACAAACATTTCTCCTTCCACATTCAAAGGCCGATGATATTCAGGCCCTGATGAATCGAGTGATTCAGTCAGATCTTGACGAATGTTTGATTTGATTTTCTCGTCTGCAAATCCTGCCCTTCGAATACTCTGCAAAAAGAGTTTACAAAAATCATTACTGCAAGTAAAGGACATTAATTCACAACCGACAATTTTAGATTGTATGGAACATTCTTTCCTCTCTTGTTCCTCCAAAGTTGTAAATCCCCGCCCCATACACACTTCCCCGTCACTGTCCTAAAATTCAAACACATCGCACGTCTGAAGGCAGCTTGTCCTCCGCTCCCAATTATCATCACCAACTCTGGCTGGGTTCAGTTCTACACTCACTGGTTCCCCTCCCCTGAAGGTATGGATTCTGGCTGGGTTCAATTCTACACTCACTGGTTACCCTCCCCTGAAGATGCTGACTCTGGCTGGGTTCAGTTCTACACTCATTGGTTTCCCTCCCCTGAAGGTACGGATTCTGGCTGAGTTCAGTTCTACACTCACTGACTTCCCTCCCTGTCGCTCAATCCCAGAGGATGCTGACTCTGGCTAGGGGCAGTTAACATAAGATAATAAATAGGAGCAGGAGTAGGTTATTTGACCCCTCGGTCCTGCTCCCCCATTCAATAAGATCATGGCTGATCTCATCATGGGCTCAGCTCCACTTCCCTGCCCACTCCCCATACCCCTTTACTCCATTATCACTCAAAAATCTGTCTATCTCTGCCTTAAATGTTTTCTGGGACCGTGCAGGAGTTAATATTGGACAGAAACAGTCCGAGATTAGTTTAATTGCAGAAAAACACTCGGTCACTGAGAGTAATACCAAAGTGGATAATCAAACAGCTATAGGGAGGGAGGAACTTAATACAATCACTATCACTAATGAAGTAGTACTCGGTAAAATAATGGGACGGAAGGCAGGCAAGCCCCTTGGACCTGAGGGTCTTAAGAGAAGTAGCTGCAGAGATAGTGGATGCATTGGTTGTAATCTACCAAAATTCATTGGATTCTGGGGCGGTCCCAGCAGATTGGAAAACCGCAAATGTAACGTCTCTATTTAAAAAAAGGAGGCAAACAAAAAGCAGGAAACTATAGACCAGTTAGTCTAACATCTGTCGTTGGGAAAATGCTGGAGTCCAATATTAAGGTAGCAGTAGCGGGACATTTAGCAAAGCATGATTCAATCAAGCAGAGTCAGCATGGCTTTATGAAAGGGAAATCATGTTTGACAAATTTGCTGGAGTTCTTTGAGGATGTAATGAGCAGGGTGATAAGGGGAACTGGTGGATGTGGTGTATTTGGATTTCCAGAATGCATTTGATAAGGTGCCACATAAGAGGTTACTGCACAAGATAAAAGCTCATGGGGTTTAGGGCAGTATATTAACATAGATAAAGGATTGGTTAACTAACAGAAAACAGAGAGTCGCGATAAATGTGTTTTTTTCCGGTTGGCAAATGGTGACTAATGAGGTGCCATAGATATCGGTCCTGGGTCCTCAACTATTTACAATCTATATTAATGACTTGAATGAAAGGACCAAGTTTAATGTAGCCAAGTCTGCTGATGATAAAAAGATGGGTGGGAAAGCAAATTGAGGACACAAAAAATCTGCAAAGGGATATAGACAGGCTAAATGAGTGGGCAAAAATTTGTCAGATGTAGTATAATGTGGGAAAATGTGAGGTTATCCACTTTGGCAGAAATAATAGAAAAGCAAATTTTAATTTAAATGGAGAAAAATTGCAAAGTGCTACAGGACAGTGAGACCTGAGGGTGTTTGCATGAAACACAAAGTTAATATGCAGGTACAACAAATAATCAGGAAGGCAAATGGAATGTTGGCCTTTATTGCAAGGGTGATAGAATATAAAAGCAGAGAAGTCCTGCTACAACTGTACAGGATATTGGTGACACCACACCTGGAGCACTGCATACTGTTTTGGTCTCCATATTTAAGGAAGGATATACTTGCATTGGAGGCAGTTCTGAGTTTGATTCCGGAGATGAGGGGGTTGTTTTATGAGGATAGGTTGAGCCGATACACGTTGGAATTCAGAAGAATGAGATGTAATTTTATTGAAATATATGATCGACAAAGTGGATGCAGAGAGGATATTTCCACTCGTAGGGTAAACTAAAACCAGGGTTCATAGTCTCAGAATAAGGGGTCGCCCATTTAAAACTGAGAGGAGGAGAAATTTCTTCGCTCAGAGGGTTGTAAATGTATGGAATTCTCTGCCTCAGAGAGCGGTGGAGGCTGGGACATTGAATAAATTGAAGACAGAGATAGACATTTTCTATCTAAGGTGTTTTGGGGAGTGGGCAGGGAAGTGGAGCTGAGTCCCTGATCAGATCAGCCATGATCTTATTGAATGGCGGAGCAGGCTCCAGGGGCCAAATGTCCTACTCCTGCTCATATTTCTTATGTTATAAGGAGATAATAACCCTGGGACTGTTAACGTGGATTGCAAACCTGGGACTGTACATGGGGATTCTAACCCTGGGAGTGAACAGCTCTGGGGTTTTCCTGTTACAATTGTCTGGGACGTAAACCGTAAGCTTAGCACTGAGCAGCGCCTTTAGGAGAGATGCTGAGAAATCCGAGATGTTAAGAGTGACAATAAAATAATTAAGTTGTCGCTTTACCCAGGCGGCCCGGTTGGAAACAGACACTGACGTAGCTCACCTTGCTCCTGCACCAAGATGGCCGCGCATGCGCTTTGCTGCTCATTGAATCAAGATGGCGGAGCGCTGACCTTGACTTCCTGTATAAAGATGGCCGCAGTTACCCTGGGCCTGTGACCGAGAGAAAGCCCCAAGGTTGCAGCCGCCGGTATTCCGATTATTATTCCGTACTTCCGGCGGGCACTAGTTGTTTATGATGCCTCCGCGGTTACCCGCAGGTCCATTACTCCCCTCCGCCCCGCTGAAAACGGGCTCTTTCGCGCATGTTCATCGTGTCCGCTCCGCCATTACACGCGCCGCGCATGGTCCAAACACAGCCAGGTCCCGCGCCTGCGCACTGGGCCGCTGTTGTCTGGGTTCGGCACATTCTCCCCGCCGGGAATGCTGGGTAAATGCACTGCCATTGAAAGGCCAATGATGAATTGAAGAGGATTTACTGGGATTGAAAGACTGCATTAGAGGGAGCAGCGTGCGGCGACGCAGTCCCGGCCTGCAAGACCATCAGTAGGCCTGGGCCATCAGAGGGAGCAGTGTGCGGCGGCATACGAGGGCGACGGCTGCGAAATCACGTCGCTCATTGCAGTGCGGGCAGGCACAGCAGGAGGGGCAAAGGAGCAAGAGTTTGTCGAAGGAAATGACCGGGGCCCAGGAGAGGCGTGAGTTTGGGACCTAAAAGGGTCGAGGGTCCAGGGGCAGCACGGGCCAGCCCACACTGCTATATGTGTGCGCGCTCGGTCCGTGCAGCAGAGCTGGTCTCCAGTCGTCTTGGTTAATCCTTGCCACTGGACCAAGACCTAGCTCTGTCAAGCCCATGTGCTGGCTGGTGTGCAACGGCCACCACATGTTAAAAAAAATCCACACACAGGCATCTTCCACCCTTCAGGATGTAATTCGGGATCTGGAATATTAGGTCCTTCATTGAAACACCTGTGAACTTATTCCTTTTTGGCGTGGAAACAAGTCATCCTCGCTTTGAGGGACTGCCTATGATGAAGATTCTGATTGCAATGGGCACTGAACCATGTTCATTCTAGCAATTAGACCTTGTTTCTGCTGCTCTACATAATCCCTATACCTGAGCTGGAGATTAAGGTTCTGTATAAATAGTGAATACATCAGCTTGTTTCAAACACCATGTGTCGAATATTTGATTTCTCCATAATAAGAGGAGACTAATTAATGTTTCCTTCCCTTCCATTTTGGGTCTTTTCTTACTCTAGATTATTTCACTTCTGACGCAGTTCATCTTTTACCACATCAAATCCCAAGCTTGTTTCGTTTGAGTATACGGCTTGTGGGTGTCATGGACTGAACTGGTGTATCTCATTTTACACTCATTTGACGTTCCTTTCAACCAGCCCTTGAAAGAACTATTTTGCTTAAGACTGGAAATCTGTTATTTTCTGTATTGTTTAACGATTTTTGAATGCAGTTAGTAGAACTCCACACATATTGCATGTGATCGCCTTTGAAATGTTCTGATCTTTGTAATTTCCTTTGCTAATTTTGATGGGTTAGTTGATTATAATTACTTGTTACTAACATACCTTGCAGTATTACTTACATCAAAATAATTGTTTAAATACTTCCTTTATCAGGTCTTTAGCTCTTCCACTCATCTCTGTATGCTCTTGTGGGGGAATCTAGAACAAAGTGGCATAGTCTGAGAATAAGGGGTCACCCATTTAAATTGGAAATTAGGAGGAATTTCTTCTGAGGGCCATGAATCTTTGAAATTCTCTATTCCAGAGAGCAGTGGAGGCTGGGTCATTGAATATATTTAAGTTAGAGATAGACTGATTTTTGAAAGGTAGGGAAGTCAAGGGTTGTGGGGAGAGAGCAGGGAAGTGGAATTGAGGCCAAGATCAGATCAGCCATGATCTTGTTGAATGGCGGAGCGGACTCAAGGGGCCTATTTCTGCTCCTATTTCTTAAGTTCTTGGCCTTGGTTAGGGGCTGCATTTAGATGTAGGTTTAGGGGTTAGTGGGTGTGGTTTGTGGTTATTTGTTAGGATTGGGATTAGTGATTGGGATAGTCAATAGCATATTTGGCTTAGGATATAGTGATTAACTTAGAAAGCACTTTTGAAAATAAAAATGTCACTGGACGTGCCCTTTTCCATTTCATGTTTTTAACCTCTCACAGGCGAGTCACAAAACAGCCTCACAATGTGTTCATTCAAGGAATCTTCTTTCCTGCGCAAGCCTCATTTCCTCCCTTCTTTCACACCTCTACATTTCTCACAGAAAAATAAATTAGTGACATTAGATTTGGGGATTTTGGGACAAGAACAGACAGATAAAGTTGTTGTGTTGGTTACATCTCATCATCAACCTGCCTGAAAAGGGTCTTCTGACAATAATCTGTCACCAGGCCCCACCAGTCGCCATGTGATTCCAGCATCATCTCTTCATTCATTACGCACCCTTCGCCCTAACTAGAGCTGCTTTCACCTGCCCACTCCCCATACTGAGGCTCTCTAATTCATGAGCACAGCATAAACACCGGCACGGACTGGTTCATCTGAATGGCTGAGCCCGCTCCCCCGCCCTGACCAAGATGGCGGCCGCTGAGTACACTCCCCCCTCGTCCTGACCAAGATGGCTGCCGCTGAGTACACTCCCCCCTCCACCCTGACCAAGATGGTGGCCGCTGAGGCCGCTCCCCCGGGCGCTCACTGAGCGGGCCTGGAACTGGGGGGCAAACACAGGGCCTGTGTGCTGTGATTCGGGGCCTGGGGCCGAGCCCGGGTGTGTGTGAAGCGGATGGTGCGGAGTGTTGTCTCTCGGGCCTGGGCCCGCACTCAGGCTCTGTCAAGCCCGTGTCCCCCCGGGATTTATTAACCCAGGGAACTATTTGTTCTGCACTTTTCTGACTGACAGGCGACAAGCCCCACCCCAGAGAGCTGTGGAAGCTGGGTCAGTGAATAAATTTAAGACAGACATAGACAGTTTCTTAACCGATAAGGGGTTATGGGGAGGGGGCAGGGAAATGGACCTGAGTCACTGATCGAATCAACCATGATCGTATTAAATGACGGAGCAGGCTCGAGGGGCCATATGGCCTACTCCTGCTCCTATTTCTTATGTTCTTTATGTCAAGTCCCCCCAGCCCCGCCTCCCCGACCGAATCATTCCATGCAGGTGTTGCCAAGCAGGACTGGGGAGGCATGCTCTTGGACTGGGGTAAGGCACTTTGGCTGGGGGAGGCATGCTCTTGGACTGAGGTAAGGCACTTTGGCTGGGGGAGGCATGTACTGGGACTGGGGTAAGGCACTTTGGCTGAGGGAGGCATGCTCTTGGACTGAGGTAAGGCACTTTGGCTGGGGGAGGCATGCACTGGGATTGGGGTAAGGCACTTCGGCTGGGGGAGGGATGGACTGGGGTAAAGCACTTCGGCTGGTGGAGGCATGCACTGGGACTGAGGTATGGCAGTTCGGCTCGGGGAGGAATGCACTGGGGCTAGGATAAGGCACTTTGGCTGGCCTTTGCTGACTTCTGGGGCGCTCTGTGCTGTTTTGCTTCAAGAAGTCAAAGTGGATCAAGTTACAATTTGCAAAGTCAGTGCAACCTTGGGATGGGCTGTTCCAGTTGCACATTTCAGTGAAACTTCAGGGTGTGTCTTATACTCCAAGGAGACCAATCATCGACAAACAGTGGAGTATGGTGGCCATTTTTTCAGCACAAATAAATGCGTCCTTTATTAACCCGCTCCCTCGCACTGCTCATCTCTCATCCCCTGCCTCACCCACCTCGCATGCTCAACTCACACTGCCCAGCTGAATGATGGCAGCTCCCAGCCAATAGGAAGAGCGGGGGCAGGGCTGGAGGACCGGCAGGCGGTTGGTCATCCAACCAATCAGAGTGTGCGAAGGGCGAGTCTTGCACGGATCTGCCTTATTGGCTGAAACTCTGCCCCACTGTTAAAGCTGGTTTCTCTCAAACTGCAGGAGGTTACTGGACCTTTCTGTTGTGGCTTTAAACAGATAGAACCTTGTGGGGTGGAGCAAACATTGCAGCATTTGGTAGTGACAGGGATCCATTCAGGACAGACAGCAGGTATTATTTCAGGAAATAACACAGTGTAGTTGTTTCTGTTTAAACAGATGAAACCCTATTGTGGAACAACCACGCTTCTCATGTCCTGGTCAACCATGTGTGCAACAAGTGTCGTCATCTGGAGGAGCTCGAGCTCCGGGTTTCGGAGCACCTTTCAGACGATCGTCAACTCACAGCATAAGAGTGTGCAGGCAGAGAGGGAATGGGTGACTGCCAGACAGACATGGAGGGCCAGGCAGGTAGGGCAGGAGACCTCGAGTGCATCTCATTGTCTATACTGGTGGTTCCTCAGGGAGAATAGCCAGAGCCAAGTCCAAGGCATCATGGGTGGGTCAATTGTACGGAGGAGGGCGGAGGAGGATTGGGCGGGGGGAGATGGTGCAAGGTCAGGAAGGCAATATTGAAAAGAGTTTCAACAGTTACGGGACCAGACAGGCCTTTCTGCAGCCGCTGACATAACTCCAGGAAGGTAGGTTGTCTTCCTGGTGCCAGGGTCAAGGATGTCATTGAGAGGCTGCAGGACATTCTGAGGGGCGAGTGTGAACAGCCAGATTCCTGAGGGGGTAGGACTGTACAAGCTGGATAAGTTCATGGATTCATGAAGGGGAAATCATGTTTAACTAATTTACTGGAATTCTTTGAGGCTATAACGAGCATGGTGAATAGAGGTGTACCGATGGATGTGGTGTATTTAGATTTCTAAAAGGCATTCGATAAGGTGCCACACAAAAGGTTACTGCAGAAGATAAAGGTACGCGGAGTCAGAGGAAATGCATTAGCATGGAGAGAATTGGCTGGCGAACAGAAAGCAGGAAGTCGGGATAAATGGGTCCTTTTCGTGTTGGAAATCGGTGGTTAGTGGTGTGCCACAGGGATCAGTGCTGGGACCACAACTGTTTACAATATATGTAGATGACCTGGAAGAGGGGACAGAGTGTAGTGTAACAAAATTTGCAGATGACACTAATATTAGTGGGAAAGCGGGTTGTGTAGAGGACACAGAGAGGCTGCAAAGAGATTTGGATAGGTTAAGCGAATGGGCTAAGGTTTGGCAGATGGAATACAATGTCGGAAAGTGTAAAGTCATCCACCTTGGGGGAAAAAAAACAGTAAAAGGGAATATTATTTGAATGGGGAGAAATTACAACATGCTGAGGTGCAGAGGGACCTGGGGGTCCTTTTGCATGAAACTCTTTTTGGAGTTTATCTGCAAAACATAAAGCATTAATCGGTGCCACCCGACCTGGATGACACACCAGACATTTACAAAGCCCCTTTTTTTTTCATTTTTGTGTTTTTTTTTTGTGTTTTTCTTTTTTTTTTTTTTTGGGCACTAAAATCAAATTTTTTACTCCAGTGTCCCCTATAAAAGGGGAGGGGGACACTAAAAGCACCGGCAATTAAAACAAATTAAACTTTAAAACGTAAAATCAAATTAAAATTTGGTTGCCGGGCATGATGATGCACTCCAGTCCCTCCGGTGTCCACCTCACGCGGAAGGCCGCGAGCGTACCGGTGGACACCGCGTGCTCCATCTCCAAGGACACCCTGGACCAGATGTAAGAGCGGAAGAGAGGCAGGCAGTCAGGTTGAACGACCCCCCTCGACCGCCCGCTTCCTGGACTGGCTGATGGCACCCTTGGCCGTGCCCAGGAGCAGTCCTACGAGGAGGCCCTCGGACCTACCCGCTCCCCTCCGCAGAGGGTGCCCAAAGATCAGGAGAGTGGGACTGAAGTGCAGCCAGAATTTCAGGAGCAGCCCCTTTAAATAATGGAATAGGGGCTGCAACCTCGTGCACTCAATAAAAACATGGAACACGGACTCCTCCAGACCGCAGAAATTGCAGGCGGCCTGGGAGTCCGTGAACCGGCTTAAAAATTTGTTGCACGGCACTGCTCCATGCACCACCCTCCAGGCCAAGTCCCCGATGAATAGTGGGAGGACTCCCGCATAGAGTGCCCTCCATCGGGGACCCCCGCCTCCTCTGGACGGCAAGATGGTACGCCATGGCGTGTCCGGATGGCCGGCGAGGATGGCAAAGTTGAGGGTGTGCAGGAGCAGCCCGTACAGGAAACCCCTCCATGCGGAACTGAAAGGCACGGAGGGGATTTCCCCGAGGCGGCTCAAGTTGTGAGGCGCCGGCCCCCGAGGGAGGTTCTGGGGTTTGGCGCCAATGAGGAATTCCATCCGGACGAGGGTCAGTTCGGACGGGATCTCCCCACGTGCTTGAGCCTCCTCGATGCACCTAACAGAGTCAGGGCCCAAAGCTGTTTTTAGCGACTCGATGGCTTCGGCCACGTGGCGGACGTCTGCTGAATTTAGGCGCCGCACCAGCGTGCCTGGCGCCATCCAGCCTGCTCCTCCGCCATCGAGCAGGTCCCTGACCCTGGTCACCTCACCAGCCACAGCCCTCTCTTCCGACCGCCACATAAAACCTTGGTCGTGGAGGTACGGATTCCCGAGCAGCGGCTCCTGCAGGACGGCCGCCACTCCAGCCGGCGGAGAGCTGCGCTTGGTGGAGACTTTGTTCTAGACCCTGATGAGTTCCTTGTAAAAGACAGGCAGCTCCAGGAGGACGGTCCTGACACCCCCCAAGTTCACAAACAGGAGCTGCGTGTCGTAATTGAGGTCGCGCTGCTGGCGGAAGAAATACGTCGCCAGAGCACAGCACCTAGGAGGGGGCTCGACGTAAAGGTATCTCTGCAGGGTCTGAAGACGGAAAGTCACGAGCTGGGCGCTGACGCACACCAATGACTGACCGCCCTCCTCAAGCGGGAGACTCAAGACCACGGCTGAGACCCAGTGCTTCCTGTTGTTCCAGAAGAAGTCCACCAGCTTCTTCTGTATCTTGGCGACAAACGCAGGGGGAGGGGTCAAAGTGACCAGCCGGTACAACAACATTGCGGCCACCAGCTGGTTTATGACTAGCGCTCGACCCCTGTAGGACAGCACTCAGAGCAGTCCTGTCCAGCGCCCTAGGCGAGCGGTGACCTTGGCCTCCAGCTCCTGCCAGTTCGCCGGCCAGGCTTCCTCGTCGGGGCTAAGGTAGACTCCCAGATAGAGGAGATGGGTCGTGCTCCAGGCAAAAGGCCTGAGCTCCTCCAGCAGGGAGTCCACCCACCACTGACCCACCAGGAGTCCGGAACATTTCTCCCAGTTGATCCTGGCGGAGGACGCGGCCGAGTAAATCTCCTGGCACTCACGCATCCTCCGCAGGTCAGCGGGATCCTCTACCACGAGGAGCACGTCATCGGCGTAAGCCGAGAGGACAACCTCCACGCCCGGCCCTTGCAGAGCCAGTCCCGTCAATCTCGTCCGCAGGAGGCGCAGGAAAGGCTCCACGCAGACAGCATATAACTGGCCGGACATGGGGCATCCCTGGCGCACCCCTCTCCGAAAGTGAAGGGGCGCCGTCAAGGACCCGTTAACCTTAATCAGACACTCCGCGGCGGCATACAAAAGTCGGATCCGGGCGACGAAATGCGTCCCGAACCCGAAAGCGCGCAGAGTTCCAAGAAGATAGTCGTGATCCACCCTGTCGAACGCCTTCTCTTGGTTGAGAGATAGGAAGGCGACCGACAGACCAGCCTCCTGGGAATGATGGATGAGGTCCCGAACCAGATGGATGTTGTCGTGGATTGTCCGGCCCGGGACCGTGTAGGATTTGTCAGGGTAGATCATGTGGTCCAGCACGGCACCAAGGTCCTTGTGCATGAATCCCCCCCAAAAAAAAGTTAGTGCAGGTAATCAGGAAGGCGAATGGAATGTTGGCTTTCATTGCGAGAGGGATGGACTACAAAAGCAGGGAGGTCCTGCTGCAACTGTATTGGTAAGGCCGCACCTGGAGTACTGCATGCAGTTTTGGTCACCTTACTTAAGGAAGGATATACTGGTTTTGGAAGGAGTACAGAGACGATTCACTAGGCTGATTCCGGAGATGAGGGGTTTACCTTATGATGATAGATTGAGTAGACTGGGTCTTTACTCGTTGGAGTTCAGAAGGATGAGGGGTGATCTTATAGAAACATTTAAAATCATGAAAGGGATAGACAAGATAGAGGCAGAGAGGTTGTTTCCACTAGTAGGGGAGACTAGAACTAGGGGGCACAGCCTCAAAATACGGTGGAGCCAATTTAAAACCGAGTTGAGAAGGAATTTCTTCTCCCAGAGGGTTGTGAATCTGTGGAATTCTCTGCCCAAGGAAGCAGTTGAGGCTAGCTCATTGAATGTATTCAAGTCACAGATAGGTAGATTTTTAACCAATAAGGGAATTAAGGGTTACAGGGAGAGGATGGGTAAGTGGAGCTGAGTCCACGGCCAGATCAGCCATGATCTTATTGAATGGCAGACCAGGCTCGAGGGGCTAGATGGCCTACTCCTGTTCCTAATTCTTATGTTCTTATGTTCACACCTCAACAAGGCCTGTACCATTATCCTCCCTGGGGGGTTTGCTAATGCTGTTGGGGAGAGTTTAACCTTGCTTGCAGGGGGATTGGAACCTGAGCCTAGATTCAGAAGGGAGAGAAGCAAAGCTTGGAAATGGGAACAGAAAATGCGTCAGAGTTTGGAAGGCAGTGGAAACAAAGGCTAGAAAATCGACAATAAAGGAGTTTGGCATTGCTTAATGGTATATACCACAATGCAAGAAATCTCGGGAATAAGGCAGATAAGCTGAGGTGTTGTTAGAGCAGTGAAGAGGGATGATATGTTAGAAGGATCATCAAATGAGGCATATGTGTTGAACTGATGAACATCAGATTGGCATCACGGAGACATGGCTCCAGGTTGACCAAGGCTGGGAACTCAACAACCAAGGGTACTCAGCATTTAGGAAGGATAGACAGAAAGGAAAAGGAGGCGGGGTGGCATTGCTGGTTATTGAGGAAATTAATGCAATAGTAAGGAGGGACATTAGCCTGGATGATGTGGAATCAGTATGGGTGGAGCTGCGGAATTCCAAAGGGCAGAAAATGCTAGTGGGAGTTGTGTACAGACCACCAAACAGTCGGAGTGAGGTTGGGGACAGCATCAAACAAGAAATAAGGGATGTGTGCAATAAAGGTACAGCAGTTCTCATGGGCGACTTTAATCTGCATATTGATTGGGCTAACCAAACTGCAAGCAATGCGGCGGAGGAGAATTTCCTGGAGTCTATTAGGGATGGTTTTCTGGACCAATATATCGAGGAACCAACCAGGGAGCTGGCCATTCTAGACTGAGTGATGTGTAATGGGAATGGACCAATTAGCAATCTTGTTGTGCGAGACCCCTTGGGGAAGAGTGACCATAATATGGTAGAATTCTTTATTAAGATGGAGAGTGACACGGTTAATTCAGAGACTAGGGTCCTGAACTTAAGGAAAGGTAACTTCGCTGGTATGAGGCATGAATTGGCTAGAAAAGATTGGCAAAGGATACTTAAAGGGTTGACGGTGGATAAGCAATGAAAAAGATTTAAAGATCACATGGCTGAACTTCAGCAATTGTATATTCCTGTCGGGAGTAAAAATAAAACGGGGAAGGTGGCTCAACCATGGCTAACAAGGGAAATTAAGGATAATGTTAAAGCCAAGGAATAGACATATAATTTGGCTAGAAAAAGCAACAAACCTGAGGAATGGGAGAAATTTAGAATTCAACAGAGGAAGACTAAGGGTTTAATTAAGAGGGGGAAAATAGAGTACGAGAGGAAGCTTGCAGGGAACATAACAACTGACTGCAAAAGCTTCTATAAATATGTGAAGAGTAAAAGATTAGTGAAGCCAAACGTGGGTCCATTGCAGTCGGATTCAGGTGAATTTATAATGGGGAACAAAGAAATGGCAGATCAATTGAACAAATACTTCAGTTCTGTCTTCACGAACGAAGGCACAAATAACCTTCCAATTGTACCAGGGGACAATAGGTCTACTGAGAAGGAGGAACTGAAGGATATCCTTATTAGGTGGAAAATTGTGTTAGGGAAATTGATGGGATTGAAGGCCGATAAATCCCCGAAGCTCAGAATATTATCTGAATGGTGGCAGATTAGGAAAAGGGGAGGTGCAATGAGACTTGGGTGTCATTGTACATCAGTCATTGAAAGTTGGCATGCAGGTCCAGCAGGCGGTGAAGAAGGCAAATGGTATGTTGGCCTTCATAGCTAGGGGATTTGAGGATAGTTGCAGGGATGTCTTACCGCAGTTGTACAGGGCCTTAGTGAGGCCTCACCAGGAATACTGTGTTCAGTTTTCATCTCCTAATCTGAGGAAGGACATTCTTGCTATTGAGGGAGAGCAGCGAAAGTTCACCAGACTGATTCGCGGGATGGCATATGAGGAGAGACTGGATCGACTGGGCCTGTATTCACTGGAGTTTAGAAGGAGGAGAGAGAAGCTCATAGAAACATATAAAATTCTGATGGGACTGGCCAGGTTAGATGCAGGAAGAATGTTCCCGATGTTGGAGAAGTCTAGAACCAGGGGACATAGTCTAAGCCATTTAGGACTGAGATGAGGAGAAACATCTTCACTCAGAGTTGTGGAATTCTCTACCGCAGAGAGTTGTTGATGCTAGTTCATTGGATATACTCAAGAGGGAGTTAGATATGGCCCTTACGGCTAAAGGGATCAAGGGGTATGGAGAGAAAGCAGGAATGGAGTACTGAAGAGACTGATGAGCCATGATCTTATTGAATGGTGGTGCAGGCTCGAATGGCCGACTCCAGCAGCTATTTTCTATGTTGCTATGTTGCTATAGCTGCCTATTTTAGTGACTTGCACCTTTCTAAAATGTCTCCCTCTTTTTGATGATCTATTTGATTTTGATTTGGAAAGCCTTCATAATTGTGTAGTGTGACGAAGGTTTTGTTTAAAGGTGGAGTAAAATGCATTTCAAAATATTATTTCTAACCCTCCCCCAACCCACCCCCCCAAAGAAATTTTAGAACTCTCTGCAATATTGATTTAGAAGTTCCCAAGTTTTATCCTTATTCTGGGTTGTTGGTTGATCTCAGCGAAGGCAGCAGTTCATGGGGTATAATTTTCCTCAGTAACACTGGGCTAAATATGAGCAAAAATTAGCCAGAACCCCTGCTCTTGATACTGATCCAGTGACCTCGACTGGGAAGTGTGTGGATGTTATTTGAGGGCAGGATTGGATTCGGCTCTGATGCCTACCACAGTGGAAATTTCTATCCTGTATTAAAGTAACAAGATTTGTAACCTCTATTAGAAGGGGAAGATCTACAGGTGGGAAACTCAAACCAAACATCACGTCAAGATTTGAAAGATTCACCGGATTCATCAGGATCACCTTATCATCAGCCTTTGGAAAAACACCAATCACAGCGGGGAGAAACAGGACACATGTTCTGTGTGGTGAATGCACCTTCAACCAATAGATTACCCTGTTGGACTCGTGTTCTCAGCTGACTCAACACTGTAAATGTGGGGACAGTGGGAATAGATGCAGATGCGCGTTGGGTGAAAACACATCAGGGAGAGACCTTTTACCAGCTGAGTGTGGAAAGAGATTCAGTCGCTCATCTCACCGACTGACATTCGAGGACTTAGAAAACAGATTTCCTCCTGTGAGTATAGAGCTGGGTTATTGGGCCATGATGATTTTATTTGTTCATCTTCTGGACTGTAATCCTTTGCCACTTATTTGACATGATCGGTTTACTTGTACATTTTTTAAAAATACATTTACTGAGTGTATTCAAGTTTTAAATTGAAACCAGCTTTGTAGACATGATGCTCGATTTAAACATCGAGGGTGAGAGAGATGCTGTGGGCACATGCTAAGTCCTGTAGCTGAAAGGGATTAACAGACTGGATTTTGTGTTTAGTGATCCTGGGCGTGTTAGCTATCCCTACCCTGGACACCAAGGCAAAGAGAGGCACTCTGGATGGTATGGGGAACTGGGCCTTGTCCCTGAGAGTAACCAAAGGTATGAGAACTGAAATAATCTAGAGTTAGAAAGGAGAAAAGGTCCAAAATGTAACAGGACATCAATTAGTCTCCTCTTATCATGGAGATAACACATATTGACACATTGTATTATTTCAAAGATCAAAATATTAAACTCCAGCCCAGTTTTAGGGGTTATTAAGATCAGCAGAAACAAATCCCAACTGACAGAACGAACATCATGCAGTCAGGATGCGATTACCAGCAGTAATAACAGTAGAACTCAACCCCCGCAGTCACTTGTGAACTTGCAATTCAGATGACTGAGTTAATCCCTTCCCACACTTCCCAGTGTGAACTCGCTGGAGTTTCAGCAGATCGGATGACTCAGTGAAACCCTGCTGACACATGGAGCAGGTGAATGGCCTCTCTCTGATGTGACTGCGACGATGAATTTCTAGATCAGACTGGGAACTGAATCCCTTCCCATAGTCCCCACATTCCCACAGCTTCCCCATGGTGCAGGCGTCCTTGTATTTCTCCACGTTGGACGATCAGTTGAAGTTGCGTCCACACACAGAATACATGTAGTTTTTCCCCGCTGTGAATAGTGCGATGTTTATCAGGCTGTGTAACTGATTAAAGTTCTTTCCACAGGCAGTGCACTGGAACACTCTCACTCGGATGTGTGTGTGTCTCGGTGCTTTGCCAGTCACACTGATATTTGAAATATTTTCCCACAGACAGAATAGACAAACATTGCTCCTTCCACATTCAAAGGCCGATGATGTTCATCATTTCCAGCTTACATGGTTGGGTTCAGTTCTGCATCCTCTGTGCGCAGAGTGAGGATAAAATCAATCAGCTGCTGATTTTCTCTGCTGGTCATTGGGCCTTTTTTACTGGCCCGATAGGCTGAGCCTGTGCTGGTCCAATAGGGTGAGCCTGGGCCAGCCTAATAGGGTGAACCCAGGCCAGCCTAATAGGGTGAACCCAGGCCCAGGTCACCAGACGACTATCAGCACAAGAAGGTTCCCTTTCTGGGGCCACTGACCTGGGCACAAACATGTGACCAATCAAACTGACAGACACCCTGAAGCCCCGCCCACCCTTTGTCTTTGCACAAAGGGCTATGCATGCACCGCGAGACCTGCCCTGACCAAGATGGCGGCCGCTGAGCCCGCTCCCCCGCCCTGACCAAGAAGGCGGCCGCTGCGTCCACTTCCCCCTCCACCCTGACCAAGATGGCGACTGCTGAGCCCGCTCCCCTGGGCGCTCACTGAGCGGGCCTGGAACCGGGGGGCAAACACAGGGCCTGCGTGCTGTGCTTCAGGGCCTGGGGCCGAGCCCGGGTGTGTGAAGCGGATGGTGCGGAGTGTTATCTCTCGGGCCTCGGCCCGCACTCAGGCTGTGTGAAGCCTGCCTCCCCCAGGGTTTATTAACCCAGGGAACTATTTGTTCTACACTTTTCGGACTGACAGGCGACAAACCCCCCCAGAGAGCTGTGGAAGCTGGGTCATTGAATAAATTTAAGACAGACATAGACAGTTTCTTAACCGATAAGGGGTTATGGGGAGGGGGCAGGGAAGTGGACCTGAATCGCTGATCGAATCAGCCATGATCGTATTAAATGATGGAGCAGGCTTGAGGGGCCGTATGGCCTGCTCCTGCTCGTATTTCTTATAATCTTTATGTCAAGTCCCCCCACCCTCGCCTCCAAGACCGAATCATTCCTTGCAGGTGGTGCCGAGAAGCAGGACTGGGGAGGCATGCTCTTGGACTGGGGTAAGGCACTTTGGCTGGGGGAGGCATGCACTGGGACTGAGGTGAGGCACTTTGGCTGGGGGAGGCATGTTGTTGGATTGGGGTAAGACACTTCAGCTGGGGGAGGCATGCACTGGGACTGGGATAAGGAACTTCAGCTGGGGGAGGGATGTACTGGGATTGGGGTACGGCACTTCGGCTGGGGGAGGCATGCACTGGGACTGGGGTACGGCACTTCAGCTGGGGGAGGCATGCACTGTGACTGGGGTATGGCACTTCGGGCTGGGGGAGGCATGCTCTTGGACTGGGGTAAGGCACTTCGGCTGGGGGAGGCATGCACTGGGACTGGGGTAAGGCACTTCAGCTGGGAGAGTGATGTACTGGGACTGGGGTAAGGCACAGTGGCTGGGGGAGGCATGCATTGGGACTGGAGTAAGGCACTTTGGCTGGGGGAGGCATGGACAGGGATAAGGTACTTTGGCTTGCGGAGGCATATATTGGGACTAGGGTAAGGCATTTCAGTTGGGGGAGGCATATACTGGGACTGGCGTAAGGCACTTCGGCTGGGGGAGGCATGCACTGTGACTGGGGTAAGGCACTTTAGCTGGGGGAGGGTTGCACTGGGACTGGAGTAAGGCAATTTAGCTGGGGGAGGCATGCACTGGGACTGGGGTAAGACACTCGGCTGGGGGGAGGGGCATAGACTGGGACTGGGTAAGGCAGTTCGGCTGGGGGAGGAATGCACTGGGACTGGGGAAAGACACTTTGGCTGGTCCTTGCTGACTTCTGGGGAGCTCTGTCCTGTTTTGCTTCAGGAAGTCAAAGTGGATCAAGTTACAATTTGCAAAATCACTGCGACCTTGGGATGGGCTGTTCAGTTACACATTCCAGTGAAACTTCAGGGTGTGGCTTATCCTCCATG
The DNA here is from genome assembly GCF_044704955.1 of Pristiophorus japonicus. Lineage (NCBI taxonomy): Eukaryota > Metazoa > Chordata > Chondrichthyes > Pristiophoridae > Pristiophorus > Pristiophorus japonicus. The sequence goes on from NC_091985.1 coordinate 208,993,265, forward strand.
GAGACCAATCATAGACAAAGGGTGGCGCATGGTGGCCATTTTTGCAGTACAAATAAGCGCGTTCTTTATTAACCAGACCTCTCCCACCGCTCATCTCTCATCCCCTGCCTCACCCACCGCGCATGCTCTGCTCACACTGCCCAGCTGATTGATGGCAGCTCCCAACCAATAGGAAGAGCGGGAGCGTGGCTGGAGGACCGGGCAGGCGGTTGGTCATCCAACCAATCAGAGTGTGTGAGGGGTGGGGCTTGCACAACCCCCCCCCCCCCCCCCCCAGTGGGCAGGGCTGAGCACGGATCTGCCTCATTGGTTAAAACTCTGCCCCACTGTTAAAGCTGGTTTCTCTCAAACTGCAGGAGGCTACTGGACCTTTCTGTTGTGGCTTTAAACAGATGGAACCCTGTGAGGTGGAGGAAACATTGCAGCATTTGGTAGTGACATTAATTGATTCAGGACAGACAGCAGGGATTATTTCAGGAAATAACACAGTTTAGTTGTTTCTGTTTAAACAGATGAAACCCTGTTGTGGAGCAACCACGCTTCTCGTGTCCTGGTCAACCACGTGCGCAACAAGTGTCGTCATCTGGAGGAGCTCGAGCTCCGGGTTTCAGAGCTTGAGCAGCAAAGTGCGTCACCGCAACCGCGAGGCTGAGAGCTACGTGGATAGCACCTTTCAAGGGATCGGCAACTCGCAGCATAAGAGTGTGCAGGCAGAGAAGGAATGGGAAACTGTCAGACAGACATGGAGGACCAGGCAGGTAGTGCAGGAGACCTCGAGTGCATCTCACTCTCTATACTGTGGTTCCTCAGGCAGTACAGCCAGAGCCAAGTCCAAGGCAACATGGGTGGCTCAACTGTATAGGGGAGGGGGAGGGGGGGTGTGGGCTTGGTGCAAGGTCAGGAAGGCAATATTGAAAGGGGCCAGACAGGCCTTTCTGCGGCCGCTGACATAACTCCAAGATGGTAGGTTGTCTTCCTGGTGCCAGGGTCAAGGATGTCACTGAGAGGCTGCAGGACATTCTGAGGGAAGTGTGTGAACAGCCAGATTCCTGAGGGGGTGGGGACTGTACAAGCCGGATAAGGTCACACCTCAACAGGGCCTGTACCATTATCCTCCCTGGGGGGTTGCTAATACAAAAGGTTACTGCACAAGCTAAGAGCTCACGGGGTTGGGGGTAATATATTAGCATGGATAGAGGATTGGCTAACGAACAGAAAACAGAGAGTCGGGACAAATGGGTCATTTTCAGGTTGACAAACTGTAATTTTTAGGATGCCGCAGGGATCAGTGCTGGGGCCTCAACTATTTACAATTGATATTAATGACTTGATGAAGGGACCAAGTGTAACGTAGCCAAATTTGCTGATGATACAAAGATGGGTGGGAAAACAAGTTGTGAGGAGGACGCAAAGAATCTACAAAGGGATATAGATAGGCTCAATGAGCGGGCAAAAATCTGGCAGATGGACTATAATGCAGTAAAATATCAGGTTATCCCCTTTGGCAGAAAAAATAAAACAGCAAATTATTATTTAAATGGTGATCGATTACAAAATGTTGTAGTACAGAGGGATCTGGGGGTTCTTGTACATGAAACTCAAAAAGTTAGCATGCAGATACAGCAAATAATCAGGAAGGCAAATAGAATGCTGGCAAGGGGGATGGAGTATAAAAGTAGGGAAGTCCTGCTACAACTGTACAGGACGTTGGTAAGACCACACCTGGAGTACTGCGTACAGTTTTGGTCTGGAGTTATCTCCAGTTCCGTGCCGAGGGGATTGCTACACCAGAGGGGAGGGGCAACATTTGGAGACACTGATTCCCCACCAATTCCCATTCTCCTTCTTTCTGGTGGATAATGGAGGGGCCACTGTGTGTAATGTGCAAGTCAGTAAGAATTGTCAGCAAGCTCTTTCTAATTGGAGATTGTATTCAGTGGAAACTTTCACACACTATTTTAGATTTTGTACCAAAGATCATTTTAGAATTAAAGTAAAAGATCATAATTTTATTGCAGACTGAATTTCTGTTGTGAGTCGCTGAATTAAGGGGAAAGATAACACACATGGACACTGCAGCCCCAAGAACACAATCAGCAATATATCCAGAATATTAAAGTCCAGTCCAGTTATAGGGTTATTAACATCAGCAGAAACAAACCCCAACTGTCAGAATGAACATGGTTCAGTCGGGATGTGATTAACAGCAGCAATAACAGCAGATTCCAACCTCTGCAGGCACTTGTGAACTCGCTGGTGTCTCAGCAGGTGGGATGACCGAACGAATCCCTTCCCACACTCAGAGCAGGTGAATGGCTGCTCCCCGGTGTGAACGCGTTGGTGTGTCAGGAGGGTGAACTCGCTGGTGTCAGCAGGTGCGATGATGTAGTGAATCCCTTCCTCCACTCAGAGCAGGTGAACGGCCTCTCCCCAGTGTGAACTCGCTGGTGTGTCAGCAGGTTGGATGACTGAGTGAATCCCTTCCCACACACGGGGCATGTGAACGGCCTCTCCCCAGTGTGACTGCGTCGATGAATTTCCAGCTCAGATGGTGATCTGAATACCTTCCTACAGTCACCACATTCCCACAATTTCTCCATGGTGGGGGTATCCTTGTGACTCTCCATAGTTGGATGATCAGTTGAAGCCTCGCCCACGCACGCAACACATTTACAGTTTCTCCACGCTGTGAATGGTGCGATTTTTTTTAGGTTGTGTAACTCTTTCCACAGGCAGTGCACTGGAACACTCACTCGGGTGTGTGTCTCGGTGCTTTTCCAGTCACACTGATATTTGAAATCTTTTCCCAGACAGAACAGACAAACATTTCTCCTTCCACTTTCAAAGGCCGATGATATTCAAGTCCTGCTCCGTGAGATCTTGATGCGATGTTTGGTTTGTGTTTCCTGTCTGAAAATCTCCCCTTCGAATACGCTGTAAAAGGAGATAATAAAACTCATCACTGTCAGTGCAAGACAGAAATTCAGAATAGGCACATCTAGGGGCCTAGTTTCAACAGGAGTTGCTCCTATTTTCTTGGAGCAACTAGTTTTTTTTGGAGTATCCTAGAAATTGCAATTCTCCACATTTAGTTTGCTCCAGTTTCAGTCAGTTAGTTCAGTTTCTTTTTAGTTCAGTTTTTTTCCCCAAAAGGGGCGTTACCAGCCACTTATGCCTGTTTTGGCCATTTAAGCAAGTTTAGACATCGAAAAGTTACTCCAAACTAATTTGGGCCTGAGTAAGTGTCCACTTTGGTACACTCAGAAAAACCTTGTGGACACTTTAGAAATCAGGCGCAGGTAGCAAGAAATAGGAGGGGGGGAAGGGGGGCAAGGAAAGTTTGAGGGAAGTTGGAGGATTTTACAAAGCATTAAACACTTCACTTAAAATTAAAGAACCATCATCAATAATACATGATCAATAAATCAATCAATAAATAATAAAAATTAAAAAATAAATTAAAAAAGCAATAAATAAAAAATTTAAAGTTCCTACCTCACCTACTGCAACACCTATCTGTTCGGGAGGACCGGGAGCCCTCCAGCAGCACACAGCCGCACACTCAGCCGTGCCTGCCTGACTGATGACATTTTCAAGGGGAAGAGTTCGGGCGGGGCCCGTCGCCGGTGAAGGATTCGGACGTGCCCACCGCCGAGGAGGTGGGAGGGGGGGCCCAGCGAAGAGCTGGTCGGGTGGCCCCATCGCAGAGGTGGTGTTTGGGCGGGCCGTCGAGTAGGTCTTGAGGCAAGAGCAGTGGCGGCGAGGCGAGGCCCGAGGTCGAGCAGCAGCGAGGCGAGGGACTGTGAGGCGAGGTGAGGTGCGGTGAGGCGAGGCCCGAGGTTGGGCAGCGGCGAGGCGAGGGACGGTGAGGCAGGCAGGCCACTTGGCCTGGGCTGGGCCACTCGGCCGGGGGTAGGGTCGCCCGGAGCCACGACGCGCTGGGAGGGCCAGGAGCTACTGCGTGCGCAGCAGCCGGCACTCTTCGGCACAGGGCTGTAGCTCCGCCCCCTACTGCTTCTGCTGCGCTGCGCCCAGTCCAAAGCAGGCCTGATCATCGTGGAGAATCCCGAGGCAAGTACTAGGCGTGCTTTTCCTTCTAGAAAGTCGGCGGAACTCTCGGAGGTCCGCCGTTCTATGGGTCAGTCGAAACTTGGCCCCTAGTTTACATGGAACATTCTTTCCTCTCTTGTTCTTCCAAAGCTGCAAATCCCTGTCCAACACATTTTCCCTTCTGCTTTGTTGAAATCCAAACCTATCACACATTTCTAGACTGTTTCTCCTCCGCTCCCAGTTTTCACCACCAATTCTGGCTGGGCTAAGAAATACACTCACTGGTACACTTCCTTCTTCTAAGGGAGTGGACTCTGGCTGGGTTCAGTTCTACACTCACTGGTTCCCCTCCCTCTCCCTCCCCTGAAGGTGCCGACTCTGGCTGGGTTCAGTTGTACACATCAGTTTCTCTCCAATATGTGACCCATGTGCCCAATATCCATGTATGAACCTCGACAGTGAATGTCACAGGCTATTCCACTGTCCTCACCTGAGGCCTCACACGTGCATTTTCCAGCAGGGTCACTGGGCCCTCCTCACAATGGCTCAGTTTCTAAACGATAAGGGGATAAGGGATTATAGGGAGCGGGCAGGGAAGAACATAAGAAATAGGAACAGGAGTAGGCCGTACGGCCCCTCGAGCCTGCTCTGCCATTCAATAAGATCATGGCTGATCCCATCATGGACTCAGCTCTACTTTCTCGCCCGCTTCCCATAACCCCTTATCGTTTAAAAAACTGTCTATTTCTGTCTTAAATTTATTCAATGTCCCAGCTTCCACAGCTCTCTGAGGCAGCAAATTCCACAGATTCACAACCCTGAGAGAAGAAATTCCTCCTCATCTCTGTTTTAAATGGGCGGCCCCTTATTCTAAGATCATGGCCTCTAGTTCTAGTCTCCCCCATCAGTGGAAACATCCTCTCTGCATCCACCTTGTCAAGCCCTCTCGTAATCTTTTAGGTTTCGATAAGATAACATCTCATTCTTCTGAATTCCAAAAAGTGGAGGCCCAACCTACTCAACCTTACCTCATAAGTCACGTCATAATCCCCGGAATCAACCTAGTGAATCTTCTCTGAACTGCCTCCAAAGCAAGTATATCCTTTCGTAAAGATGGAAACCAAAACTGCACGCAGTATTCCAGGCGTGGCCTCACCAATACCATATATATCTGTAGCAAAACTTCCCAGCTTTTATACTCCATCCCCTTTGCAATAAAGGGCAAGATTCCATTGGCCTTCCTGATCACTTGCTGAACCTGCATACCATTCTTTTGTGTTTCATGCACAAGTACCCCCAGGTCCCACTGTAATGCGGCACTTTGCAATCTTTCTCCATTTAAATAATAACTTGCTCTTTGATTTTTTTCTACCAAAGTGCGTGACCTCGCACTTTCCAACATTATACTCCATCTGACAAATTTTTGGTCACTCAGTTAGCCTGTCTGTCCTTGTGCAGATTTCGTGTGTTCTCTCACACTGCTTTTCCACCCATCTTTGTATCGTCAGAAAACTTGGCTACGTTACAGTCTGTCCCTTCTTCCAAGTCGTTAATATAGATTGTAAATAGTTGGGGTCCCAGCACTGATCCCTGCGGCAACCCACTAGTTACTGATTGCCAAACCGAGAATTAACCATTTATCCCGTCTCTCTGTTTTCTGTTAGTTAGCCAATCCTCTTTCCATGCTAATATATTGCCGCCAACCTCCTCAACATTTCCTCATAAGAACCCCCTCATCTCTGGAATCCACCTCGTGAATCTTCTATGAACTGCCTCCCCTCTCCTCTCCTCTCCTCCCCTGAAGGTGCTGACTCTATCTGGTTTCAGTTCTGCTTTCACTGGTTTCCCTCCCTCTCCTAAAAGAAGCTGACACTGACTGGGTTCAGTTCTACACTGACTGGTTCCCCTCCCTCTCCTCCCTGAAGGTGCTGACTCTGGCTGGGTTCAGTTCTACACTGACTGGTTCCCCTCCCTCTCCTCCCTTGAAGGTGCTGAATCTGGCTGGGTTCAGTTCTACACTGACTGGTTCCCCTCCCTCTCCTCCCTGAAGGTGCTGACTCTGGCTGGGTTCAGTTCTACACTGACTGGTTCCCCTCCCTCTCCTCCCTGAAGGTGCTGACTCTGGCTGGGTTCACTTCGACACCCACTGGTTCCCCTCCCGTGAAGGTGCTGACTCTGGCTGGGTTCAGTTCTACACTCACTGGTTCCTCTCCCGTGAAGGTGCTGACTCTGGCTGGGTTCAGTTCCACACTCACTGGTTCCCCTCCCTCTCCTCCCCTGAAGGTGCTGACTCTGGCTGGGTTCAGTTCTACACTCACTGGTACCCCTTCCTCCCATCTGCCCCTTCCCTTAAGGCGCTAACTCTCGCTGTGTTCAATTCCATACTCTCTGTTTCTGCTCCCACCCCTCTCCCGCAGGCAGAGTTTAGGGAGCTAGGAGAGGGATTAAAAAGCAGGACCTCAAAAGGTAGTAATCTCCGGATTACTCCTGGTGCCACGAGCTAGTGAGTAGAGAAATAGGAGGATAGAGCAGATGAATGTGTGGCTGGAGAGATGGTGCGGGAGGGCTTTAGATTCCTGACACACTGAGACCGCTTCTGGGAGAGGTGGGACCTGTACAAACCAGACGGGTTGCACCTCAACAGAGCTGGGACCAATATCCTCATGGGGCGGGGGGGTTTGCTCGTGTTGTTGGGGAGGGTTTAAACTAGCTTGGCAGGGGGATGGGAACCTGACAATAGATTCAGTAGGGAGGGGAGTAAAGCTGGAATTAGAAAGCAAAAATAAAGAAAGTGAATTTGAAGGAGAGAGGAAACAAGCAGGAAATAAGGGTAAAAAAACAAACTTAAAGGCTCTTTGTCTCAATGCACGTAGCATTTGTAACAAAATAGATGAGCTGACGGCAGAAATAGATACAAATGGGTATGATCTGATAGCCATTACAGAGACGTGGTTGCAAAGAGACCAGGACTGGGAATTAAATATTCAGCGGTACTTGACAATCTGAAAGGACAGACAGAAAGGAAAAGGAGGTGAGGTAACTCTATTGATAAAGGATGGAATCACTGCAATAGTGAAAAACGATATTGGCTCAAATGATAAGAATGTTGAAACAGTTTGGGTGGAGATAAGGAATAAGGGGAAAAGTCACTGGTGGGTGTAGTCTATAAGCTTCCTAACAGTAGCAACTCTGTTGGTTGGAGCGTAAACCAGGAAATAGGGGGGGCTTGTAAAAAGGGAACAGCAATAATCATGGGTGATTTTAACCTCCATATTGATTGGACAAATCAAATTGGTCAGGGTAGCCTTGAAGAAGAGTTCATAGAGTGCATAAGGGCCGGGTTCCTTGAAAAATATGTAACGGAACCAACCAGGGGGAAGGCTATCTTAGATCTTGTCCTGTGTAATGAGACAGGATTAATAAACAATCTCCTAGTAAAGGATCCCCTCGGAATGAGTGATCACAGCATGATTGAATTTCAAATTCAGATGCAGGGTGAGAAAGTTGGATCTCTAACCAGCGTACTAAGCTTAAATAAAGGAGACTATGAAGGTATGAGGGCAGAGTTGGGTAAAGTGGACTGGGAAAATAGATTAAAGTGCAGGATGGTTGATGAACACTGGTGTACATTTAAGGAGATATTTCACAGCTCTCAAGAAAAATATATTCCAGTGAGGAGGAAAGGGTGAGAGAGAAAAGATAGCCATCATTGCTAACTAAAGAAATAAAGGATGGTATCCAATTAAAAACAAGGGCATACAAAGTGGCCAAAACTACTGGGAGGACAGAAGACTGGGAAGCTTTTAAAAGCCAGCAAACAATGACTAAAACAATGATAAGAGAGGGAAGATAGACTATGAAAGTAAACTAGCACGAAATATAAAAACAAATAGCAAGAGTTTCTATCGGTATATAAAAAGGAAACAAGAGTGGCTAAAGTAAATGTTGGTCTCAGAGGATGAGACCGGGGAATTAGTAACGAGGACATGGAGACGGCAGAAACTCTAAACAAATATTTTGTATCAGTCTTTACGTTAGAGGACACTAACAATATTCCAACAGTGGATAGTCAAGGGCTATATGGGGGGGAGGAACTTAACACAATCACAATCACTAAGGAGGTTAATGGAACGAAAGGCAGATAAATCCCCTGGACCTGATGGCTTGCATCCTAGGGTCTTAAGAGAAGTATCAACAGGGATAGTGGATGCATTAGTTGTAATTTACCAAAATGCCCTGGATTCTGGGGAGGTCCCAGCAGATTGGAAAACTGCAAATGTAACGCCCCTATTTAAAAAAGGAGGCAGACAAAAATCAGGAAACTATAGACCAGTTAGCCTAACGTCTGTGGTTGGGAAAATGTTGGAGTCCATTATTAAAGAAGCAGTAGCAGGACATTTGCAAAAGCAAAATTCAGCCAGGTAGAATCAGCATGGATTTATGAAGGGGAAGTCATTTTGACAAATTTGCTGGAATTCTTTGAGGATGTAACGAACAGGGTGGATAAAGGGGAACCAGTGGATGTGGGGTATTTGGACTTTAAGAAGGCATTTGTCAAGGTGCCACATAAAAGGTTACTGCACAAGATAAAAGTTCACAGTATTGGGGGTAATATATTAGCATGGATAGAGGATTGGCTAACTAACAGAGTGTCCAGATAAATGGTTCATTCTCTGGTTGGCAACCAGTAACTAGTGGATGCTGCAAGGATCAGTGCTGGGTCCCCAACTATTTACAATCTTTATTAATGACTTGGAAGAAGGGATCGAGTGTAACGTAGCCAAGTTTGCTGACGATACAAAGATGGGAGAAAAAGCAATGTGTGAGGAGGACACAAAAAATCTGCAGAAGGATATAGACAGGCTAAGTGAGTGGGCAAAAATTTGGCAGATGGATATCATGTTAGAAAGTGTGAGGTCATGCACTTTGGCAGAAAAAAAAAATCAAAGAGCAAGTTATTATTTAAATGGAGAAAGATTGCTAAGTGCCGCAGTACAGCGGGACCTGGGGGTACTTGTGCATGAAACACAAAAGGATAGTATTCAGGTACAGCAAGTGATCAGGAAGGCCAATGGTATCTTAGCCTTTATTGCAAAGGGGATGGAGTATAAAAGCAGGGAAGTCTTGCTACAGCTATTCAAGGTTTTGGTGAGGCCACACCTGGAATACTGTGTGCAGTTTTAGTTTCCATATTTACGAAAGGATATACTTGTTTTGGAGACAGTTCAGAGAAGTTCACTAGGTGGATTCCGGGGATGAGGGGGCTTACTTATGAGGAAAGGTTGAGTAGGTTGGGCCTCTACGCATTGGAATTCAGAAGAATGAGAGGCGATCTTATCGAAACGTATAAGATTATGATGGGACTCGACAAGGTGGATGCAGAGAGAATGTTTGCACTGATGGGGGAGACTAGAACTAGAGGTCATGATCTTAGAATAAGGGGCCGCCCATTTAAAACAGAGATGAGGAGAAATTTCTTTTCTCAGAGGGTTGTAAATCTGTGGAATTAGCTGCCTCAGAGAGCTGTGGAAGCTAGCACATTGAGTAAATTTAAGACAGAAATAGACAATTTTTTAAATGATAAGGGGTTATGGGGGGCGAGCCTGGAAGTGGAGCGGAGTCCATGATCAGATCAGCCATGATCTTATTGAATGGCGGAGCAGGCTCCAGGGGCCGTATGTTCCTATGTACACTGTCTAAGGAAACACTCCCAGGACAAGTGCAGCATGGATTAGATACAGAGTAAACCTCCACCTACACTGTCCTATCAGAGACTCCAAGGTCAGGTACAGCATGGGTTGGATGCAGCATAAAGCTCCCTGTACATTGTCCCATCAAACACTCCCAGGGCAGGTACAGCATGGGTTAGATACAGATCAAATCTCCCTCTACACTGTCCCATCAAACACTCCCAGGGCAGCATATGGAACATAAGAAATAGGAGCAGGAGTAGATCATTTGGTCCCTCGAACCTGCTCCGCCATTCAATAAGATCACGGCTGATCGGATCCAGGCCTCAACTCCACTTCCCCGCCTGCGCCCCATAATCCTTGACTCCCTTATCATTGAAAAATCTGTCGATCTCCACCGTAAATATATTCAATGACCCAGCCGCCACAGCTCTGAGGTAGCAAATTCCAAAGATTCAGAACCCTCAGAAGAAATGCCTACTGATTTTGGTTTTAAATGAGCGATCCCTTATTCTGAAACTACGCCCCCTAGTTCTAAATTCCCCCATGGAGGGAAACATCCTCCCTGCATCTACCCATCAAGCCCCCTCAGAATCTTATACCTTTCAAAAAGATCACCTCCAAGTCTTCTAAACCCCAAGGAGTATAGGCCCAACCTGCTCAAACTTTCATCTCAGCAATCAACCTCATGAACCTACTCTGAACTGCCTCCAGTGCAAGTGTATCCTTCCTTAAATAAGGAGACCAAAACTGTGCGCAGTACTCCAGGTGTGGTCTTACCAATGCTATATACAGTTGCAGCAGGATTTCCCTACTTTTATACTCCATCTCCCTTGCAATAAAGGCCAACATTCCATTTGCCTTCCTAACTAATTGCAGTAACTGCATGCTAAATTTTTGTGTGTCCTGTACAAGGACCCCCAGATCCCGCTGTACATGGCATTTTGTAATCTCTCCCCATTTAAATAGTAATTTGCTTTTTTATTTCTCCTACCAAAGTGGATAAGCTCACATTTTCCCACATTATACTCCATCTGCCAAAGTTTTGCCCACTCACTTAGCCTATCTATATCCCTTTGTAGATTATTTGCATCCTCTTCTCAACTTGCTAGGTGAGCACAGGTTCTGTACACAGTAAATCTCAGTCGACATTATCCCATCAAACACTCCCAGGGCAGGAACAGCACGGGGTTAGATACAGCGTAAAGCTCACTCTACACTGTCCCATCAAACACTCCCGGGGCAGGTGCAGCATGGGTTAGATACAGAGTAAAGCTCCCTCTACACTGTCCCATCAAACACTCCCAGGGCAGGTACAGCACGGGGTTAGATGCAGAGTAAAGCTCCCTCTACACTGTCCCATCAAACACTCCGAGGGCAGGTACAGCACGGGGTTAGATACAGAGTAAAGCTCCCTCTACATTATCCCATCAAACACTCCAGGGCAGGTAGAGCACGGGGTTAGATACAGAGTAAATCTCCCTTATTACAACAGTGACGACAATCCCAAGTACTTCATTGGCTGTAAAGTGCTTTGAGAGGTCCGGTGGTCGTGAAATGCGGCAAATAAATCCAAGTCTTTCTCTCTCTACACTGTCCCATCAGACACTGCCAGCCCATAACGAGCAGGGCTCAGGGAGGTTGGTTGCTAGGCACTGCAGTGATGTCATAAAGCAGGGCCATTCAGCCCAGCGGATCCTCTCCTTGTCCCTTTAAAGGTGGAGAGCTGGGACATCCTGTCTCAACACACTTCCCCTGTTCATACTGAGAATCTCCAGGGAAAGCCCCAAGGCCCAGAGTGTGGAACACAACCAAGGGAGAAAGAGGAGGAGAGCTGGTGCAGTGTGGAAGATGAGGGAGGAGTCTGCTCATTCCAAGGGGCAGATTAGACAAAGTGCTTTGAGTGGTGGGTCCAGTAGTGAAACTGAAATGAACCCATAGGGAATAAATAAAGATCCAATCCAAGGGAACAAGCAACGGGTCATTGGGCAGAAATCACAACTGGCCCAGAATTATTCAATGGGCGAGCATCGATTGTTTATTGTGGGAAGTTCTACACTTCAACCATCCATTGAGTGAAGAAGTGTTTCCGAACATCTCTCCTGAATGACCTGGCTCTGATTTTATGATTATGTCCCCTCGTCCTAGACAACCACCACAGCAGAATCAATTTCTCTCTATCTACCCTAGCAATTGCTTTCAAATTCACACTAAATTCCCACAGACTAGGTAGAGTATGATTTGATACAGAGTAAAGTTCCCTCCACACTGCTGCAGGGCAAACTTCAGTGTCCTTCCCAACTGCGCTGCTGGCAGCTTATCAATTAAAATTCAGCAGCAGTACGATCTGTCACTGCACTGAAAACTTTCCACCCGCAGCTCCTGATCAGTTTCAGGTTAAAGCTCCCTCTAAACTGTCCCATCAAGCACTCCCGGGGCAGGGGCAGCACGAATTAGATACACAGTAAATCTGTGTCAGAGGAAACTGTACCCCAGTGAGAGTCAATGCCAGAGGAAACTGTACCCCAGTGAGGGTCAGTGCCAAAGGAAACTGTACCCTAGTGAGAGTCAGTGCCAAAGGAAACTGTACCCTAGTGAGAGCTAGTGCCAGAGGAAATTTTACCCATGAGAATCAGTGCAAGAGGAAACTGTACCCCAGTGAGAGTCAGTGTCAGAGCAAACTGTACCCCAGTGAGAGTCAGTGTCAGAGCAAACTGTACCCCAGTGAGAGCTAGTGCCAGAGAAAACTGTACCACAGTGAGAATCAGTGCCAGATCAAACTGTGCCCCATTGAGACAGTGCCAGAGGAAACTGTAACCCAGTGAGAGCTAGTGCCAAAGGAAACTGTACCCCAGTGAGAATCAGTGCCAGATCAAACTGTGCCCCATTGAGACAGTGCCAGAGGAAACTGTAACCCAGTGAGAGCTAGTGCCAAAGGAAACTGTACCCCAGTGAGAGCCAATGCCAGAGGAAGCTGTAACCCAGTGAGAGCTAGTGTCAGAGGAAACTGTACCCCAGTGAGAGCTAGTGCCAGAGGAAACTGTACCCCAGTGAGAGTCAGTGCCAGAGGAACCTGTAACCCAGTGAGAGCTAGTGCTAGAGGAAACTGTACCCCAGTGAGAATCAGTGCCAGAGCAAACTGTACACCAGTGAGAATCAGTCCCAGAAGAAACTGTACCCCAGTCAGACAGTGTCAGAGGAAACGGTACCCCAGAGTGCCAGTGGAAACTGTACCCCAGAGAGAGTCAGTGCCAGAGGGAACTGTATCCCAGTGAGAGTCAGTGCCAGAGGTAACTGTATCCCAGTGAAAGTCAGTGCCAGAGGAAACTGTACCCCAGTGAGAGTCAGTGCCAGAGGAAACTGTACCCCAGTGAGAGTCAGTGCCAGAGGAAACTGTACCCCAGAGTCATTACAATTCAAAATATCTTCAGTTATCAGCAACAAATTGTATTTATAACGTGCCTTAAACATAGTAAAATGTCCCAAGGCACTTCACAGGAACTTTATCAAACAAAATTTGACACCCAGTCACATAAGGAAATATTAGCACAGGTGACTAAAAGCTTGTTCAAAAGAGTAGGTATTAAGGAATATTATAAAGATCGAGAGATTTAGGGAGTAAATTCCAGAGCTTATAGCCTCGGCAGCTGAAGGTACGGCCACCAATATTGGAGGGATGAAAATTGGGGCTGCTCAAGAGGCCAGAATTGAAGGAATGCAAAGATCTCTGAGGGTTGTAGGGCTGGAGGAGATTACAGCAATAGGGAGGGGCAAGATCCTGGACTGATTTCAAAACAATGATAAGAATTTTGAAATTGAGGCATTGATGGAGCAGGAGCCAATGTAGTTCAGCGAGCTCAGGGGTGATGGATGAACGGAAATTGGTACAAGTTGGGATGCGAGGGCTGAGGACAGATTGATTAGAATAGGCCTATATTCTCTGGAGTTTATTAGAATGGAAGGTGATATCATTGAAACTTAAAATTCTTCGTCGAATATTCAAGGTCTGGATAGTCTCGAAGTAGGGATCCTAGTATTAGAAGAGATCGCCCATTTAAGACTGAGATGAGGAGATATTTCTTCACTAAAGTTGTGAATCTTTGAAATTCTCTATCGAATAGAGATCTTACTGAATTGTGGAGTAGACGGGAGGGGTTGTATGGCCTACGCCTGCTGCTATTTCTTGTGTTCTTGAGTAAGGATTACGAGCAGGAGTGTTTTTGATGAGCTTAAGTTTGCGGAGAGTGTGAGGCCGATCAGAAGAGCATTGGAATAATCCAATGTAGCGGTAACAGAGGCATGGATGAGAGTTTGAACAGATGAGCTGAGGAAGAAGTAGAGACCGGCGATATTATGGAGGTGGAAGTAAGTGTACTCGGTGATTGAGGGAATATGGGTTCAGAAGCTCATCTCGGGAACAAGTACGACGCCAATCAATAAACTGCAACTCTCCATATCTGTGTTTCAGTATATTAGAATGCTACATATCTCTAGTGATCAATTAATCAGAAATGCTTCGATATTAGTAGTTATCAATATATGTTCCTATAATTCTAAATGTTCATGAACGAATAAATGATTCTATGGACGATAGGCCGTGCTGGCCTTTCAGATGGGTCTGTGCATCGTGATCAGTGAACTGTCTCTGTGCTTCCGCTTCAATCTTTCCATTGGCTTTCTCACCAGATGGGAAATATTTGAACATTGAGATCTGATGGTGTCGGTGTGAGTGTAGCCGCACCTAATGTACAGAGACCGGTCCATCTGCTGGGCTCTGCCTCAAACTGGAGTCACCACTTAGATCAAAGCCCTTTACTCTAAAACACACACAAGATTCACTGAGACTGTGTTTAGAGACAGAAAGTGATCTCACTTCACGGCCTCATGCTGGATAATTGTGCTCGGTGGTCAGACTCTCCAAGTCTCATTTCCTGCCTTACCTTGTAACCTGTGTGTACTGTCTACAGGACCGGTGTGTATCTGAGTAAATGGCACTTTCTCTTACCTTTCTCCCCAGTCGATCTATTGAAGCACTTTCAATTGGAAGGGGTTCACTGGTTGGTGCTCTCACAATCGTGCGCTGGTTCACCTGCTGTTGTTTCTCAGTCCACAATCCCTGTTTCCTTCCAGCTGTGGAACTTTCTCAATCACTCCGCCATTCACCGGGAGATCTAATTATGGCAGGGCAGAAAATTAGAAGAATATTAATGTTGTGAAGTGGAATGTAGTGTAAATTGTTTTTCCAATGTTTCAGAAACATATCTGTTCAGTATTTCTGTTTGATTTTATCCTTTTCCTCAGATCCCTGTCCGACCCGTCTGGACTTAGAGAAAATCACCAGAATTCTCCCCAAGTTACACACTAACTGATCTCACTGGGCTCCCAGGTTACACACTGTCTGATCTCACCAGGCCCCCGGGTTACACACTGTCTGATCTCACCGGGCCCCCGGGTTACACACTGTCTGATCTCACTGGGCCCCCGGGTTACACACTGTCTGATCTCACTGGGCCTCCGGGTTACACATTGTCTGATCTCACTGGGCCCCCGGGTTACACACTGTCTGATCTCACCGGGCCTCCGGGTTACACACTGTCTGATCTCACTGGGCCCCCGGGTTACACAGTGTCTGATCTCACTGGGCCCCGGGGTTACACACTGTCTGATCTCACTGGGCCCCCGGGTTACACACTGTCTGATCTCACTGGGCCCCCGGGTTACACACTGTCTGATCTCACTGGGCCCCCGGGTTACACACTGTCTGATCTCACTGGGCCCCCGGGTTACACAATGTCTGATCTCACTGGGCCCCCCGGGTTACACATTGTCTGATCTCACTGGGCCCCCGGGGACGGGGGGCGTAGGGACAAGGAGGTGGGTAGGAGCAGGGGAGGGGAAAAAGAATGGGGGTGAGGGAGAGGAGAGGGAGAAGAGAGGGATAGGGGGACGGTTATCGAAGTCCCTCAGCTTTCCCAGGAACGCTTCCCCCCTCCCCCTCACAACTCTGTCCCCCTCGCCTGTCGGACCTCCCCACTCCCCGCAAACGTCAGTCTCCTCCCTCCCCTGTCATTCTGGGGGTGTGCCTGTGTGAGCGTGTCCATATCTCTTACCCCCGCCCCCCCCATGTCTCTCTTCACATCTGCCACCCACCCGCCCCTGTTCTCTCGCTCTCTCTCCCGTACCCTCCGTTGTCTCTCTTCCCCCATCTCTCTCTCTCTCCCACCCAGTGTCTCTCTCCCCCCACCATTCCGTGTCACATGCCTCCCCCTCCCTCTGTCTCCAAGGACACTCGCCCTCAGCCCCCTCTCTACCCCGGGACACTCTCCCTCGGCCCCCTCTCCCCCCCGGGACACTCACCCTCGGCCCTCTCTCCCCCCCGAGACACTTTCCCTGGGCCCCCTCTCCCCCCAGGACACTCTCCTTCGGCCCCCTCTACAACCCGGGACACTCTCCCTCACCCCCCGGGACACTCTCCCTCGACTCCCTCTCCCCCCGGGACACTCTCCCTCGGCCCCCTCTCCCCCCGGGACACTCAGCTCCGCTCACTTTCCGCTATCTTGTTTAACTTCACCAACGGCCGGCCTCCGGGCTCCCTGGACATGCGCAGTGCCGCCTCACGGCGCGCTCAGGGAGGCGTTGTCCGCCCCTGCAATTGGCTGATTGACTTGATTGACAGGCCGTCCACCAATCGCAGCCCAGTATCTTCCTTTTCCCCCGCCCACTCCCACAGTCGGAGGCGGTGCCGCTCACTCAGCGCCAGTGACATCACCAATCCGGCAGCGCAAGCTGCGTGACGTCATCAACCCAGCAAGAAGGGGTGTGTGACATCAGAACCCCAGCAACGTGAGCTGTGTGACATCAGTAACCTGGCAACGCAGTCTGTGTGACGTCATGTAGCCTGGCGGGGAGGACACAGACCCCACAGATTGGCCGTGCACCGAGTCTGGCACCAGGGGAGGGCACCCACCCCGCAGAATGACCGTGTACCGAGTCTGGCACCAGGGGAGGGCACCCACCCCACAGGATGGTGTATACCAAGCCTGGCACCAGTGGAGGGCACCCACCCCACAGGATAGCCGTGTACCGAGTCTGGCACCAGGGGAGGGCACCCACCCTACAGGATGGTGTATACCGAGCCTGGCACCAGGGGAGGGCACCCACCCCACAGGATGGCCGTGTACTGAGCCTGGCACCAGGGAAGGGCACCGACCCCACAGGATGGCCGTATATTGAGCCTGGCACAAGGGGAGGACACAAACCCCACAGGATGGCCGCGTATTGAGCATGGCACCAGGGCAGGGCACAAACCTCACAGGATGGCCGAGTTCCGAGCCTGGCAGCAGGAAAACCATGGGCCCATTGGTTGTCACGTGTGTGTCCAGTGGGACGGGAGCTGTGGGATTTATCATCAGTGACAGGCCCAGATTACCCAGGTGTATCAGCGCTGCATGGCCCACAGGACAGGAACAAGAAGGAGAGAATGTTCTGAAGTTCTATCCTGTACTTACAGTGATGACTTTTGTAAACTCCTTTTACAGGGTATTAGAAGAAGAAGATTAGCACACGGGAAGCTCAAACCTAAAGATCACATCCATATCTGCCAGAGTCAGATGATTCATCAAGAGCTGATTATCATCGTCCTTTTACATAAGAACATAAGAAATAGGAGCATGAGTAGGCCATACGGCCCCTGGAGCCTGCTCCACCATTTAATACAATCATGGCTGATCTGATTATAGACTCAGGTCCACTTTCCTGCCCGCTCCCCGTAACCCTTTAATCCCTTATCCGTTAAGAAACTGTCTACCGCTGTCTTAAATTTATTCAATGTCCCAGCTTCCACAATTCTCTGAGGCAGCGAATTCCACAGATTTACAACCCTGAGAGAAGAAATTTCTCCTCATCTCAGTTTTACTTGGGCGCCCCCTTATTCTAAGATTATGCCCCCAAGTTCTAGTCTCCCCTATCAGTGGAAACATCCTCTCTGCATCCACCTTGTCAAGCCCCCTCATAATCATATACGTTTCGATAAGATCACCTCTCATTCTTCTGAATTCCAATGAGTATAGGCCCATTCTACTCAACCTTTCCTCGAAAGTCAACAACCTCATCTCCGGAATCAACCTAGTGAACCTTCTCCGAACTGCCTCCAAAGCAAGTATATCCTTTTGTAAATACGGAAATCAAGGCAGTATTCCAGGTGTGGTCTCACCAATACCCTGTAAAACTGTAGCAAGACTTCCCTGCTTTTATACTCCATCCCCTTTGCAATAAAGACCATGATACCATTGGCCTTCCTGATCACTTGCTGTACCTGAATATTAAACTTTTGTGCTTCATGCACAAATAACCCCAGGTCCTGCTGTACTGCAGCACTTTGCAATTTTCCTCCATTAAAATTTTAACTTGCTCTTTGATTTTTTTTGCCAAAGTGCATGACCTCACACTTTCCAACATTATACTCCATCTGCCAAATTTTTGCCCACTCACTTAGCCTATCTATGTCGTTTTGCAGGTATTTTGTGTCCTCCTCACCACACATTGCTTTTTATCCCATCTTTGCATCATCAGCAAACTTGGCTATGTTACACTCGGTCCTTTCTTCCAAGTTGTTAATATAGATTGTAAATAGTTGGGGTCCCAGCGACACCCATTTATCCCAACTCTGTTTTCTGTTAGTTAGCCAATCCTTTATCCATGCTAATCTATTACCCTCAACCCCGTGAACTTTTATCTTGCGCAGTAATCTTTTATATGGCACCTTGTCAAATGCCTTCTGGAAGTCCAAATACACCACATCCACTGGTTCCCTTTTTTCCACCATGTTCGTTACATCCTCAAAGAATTCCAGCAAATTTGTCAAACATGACTTCCCCTTCATAAATCCATGCTGACTCTGCCTGACCGAATTATACTTTTCCAAATATCCTGCTACTGCTTTTTTAATAATGGACTCCCAACCACAGATGTTAGGCTAACTGGTCTAGTTTCCTGCTTTTTGTCTGTCTCCTTTTTAAATAGGGGCATTACATTTACCATTTTCCAATCGGCTGGGACCTCCCAGAATCCAGGGAATTTTGTGAAATTATAACCAATGCATCTACTATCCCTGCTGTTACTTCTCTTAAGACCATAGGATGCAAGCCATCAGGTTCAGGGGATTTACCCGCCTTTAGTCCCATTATCTTACTTCTTAGTGATTGTGATCAGTTCCTCCCCCCCTATATTCCCTCGACTGTCCACTGTTGGAATATTGTTTGTGTCCTCTACCATAAAAACTAATACAAAATATTTGTTTAGAGTTTCTGCCATCTCCATGATCCCCATTATTAATTCCCGTTCTCATCCTCTGAGAGACCAACATTTACTTTAGCCATCTTTTCCTTTTTATATACCTATAGAAACTCTTGCTATCCGTTTTTATATTTTGTGCTAGTTTACTTTCATAGTCTATCTTCCCTTTCTTCATGATTTTTTAGACATTCTTTGCTAGTTTATAAAAGCTTCCCAATCTTCTGTCCTCCCACTTGTTTTGGCCACGTTGTATGCCCTTGTTTTTAATTGGATACCGTCCTTTACTTCTTTAGTTAGCCACGGGTGACTATTTTTTCTTTTACACCCTCAATGGAACTGGAACTGGATTGTAGTGGGACTTTCAGGAGAATATTAAAGTTGGCACCACAGAAATAATTACATCTGAGCGTCGCCATCAGGGCAACCTATTACCGGGGCATTCATTCATCGTGGGCCACCCTGACCTGCGAGAGGACACCACCGCAGGTCGGGAGGATAAAAGAGCAGCGAGGGTCCTGGAACATTGTGGGTCATCCCGACCTGCGAGAGGACATATTCTCATCCGTTCCGTGTACTGCTTTCGTCTGCATAGTGCTACATGTAACATGATTCGTGATCGGTATTGAAATGTATCCTGGAATGTAATGTAAACCTGTTATTATCTGCTCCATGTAATACCCTTATTTGCACAGTACTACATGTAACGTGATTTACGGATTGTACTAAACTGTACCCTGAAATGAAATGCACGGTAGTGCATCGTATGGAATTGCTGTCAGCATCTAAATGAATTGTATGGAATTGCTGACCGCAAGGTATTGAACTATTTTCCAATGTATTGTGAAAATTTTATATGAATAAAGTATATTTTTGAAAAAAAAAAAGCCACCATGGGTCAGGAGGATAAAAGAGCATACCACTGCAGCTTCCAGAGTGAACTGCTACAAGTGTGCGACAGCTTCAAGGTGGGCGACTGGATGACATCATCAAAACCCAGGTCGCAGTTTGGTGCGTGGGCAGGAACATCGGCGGGGTGCAGGTACAGCGGAGAAGCGGGAAGGTCGGGGCGGATGAGCGGTGAGAGATCGTGGCGGAGGAACGGTGAGAAATCGTGGCGGGGGTGCGGTGAATGAGGGTACGGGGCCCAGAAGAGCCGAGGGCCCAGGGGCAGCACGGGCCTGCCCACACTGTGTGCGCACTAGATCCTTGCAGCAGAGCAGGTCTCCTGCTGTCCTGGTTAACCCTTGCCGCTGGATAAAGGCCGAGCTCTGTCAATCACAAATTAAAACAAACCAGGCACAGGCATCTTCCACCCTTCAATTGGAGTTCAGGACTGGAATATCGGCTCCTTCATTGAAACAACTGCAAACCCATGTGAAAGCAAGTCATCCTGGTTCCAGGGACCGCCGATGATGATAAAGACCATTGTTGGGGAGATTGCGGGTATTCCCGGGATTCTGTAGATATTGTGGGAGGCCGATTCGGTGACAATCGCAGATCCACCCCGGAATAGACAAAACAATCTGTGACCCTCCTGTGAAGTGCCTGTGGACCTTTTACTGTGATAAAGGCGCAATATAAAGACAAGTTGTTGTTATTGTCCCGCCAATCCCTCTTTTTTTTCATAGGCAGTCCCTCGGAATCAAGGGAGACTTACTTACCCTCCTAAAATATGAGTTCTTTAGTGGTTGAACAGTCCAATACGAGAGCCACAGACCCTGTCACAGGTGTGACAGATATTCGTCGGAGGAAGGGGTGGGTGGCACTGATTTACCACATGTTCCTTCCGCTGCTTGCGCCTGACCTCTTCACACTCGCGGCGTTGAGATTCGAAGAGCTCAACGCCCTCCCGGATGCACTTTCTTCACCTCGAGTGGTCTTCGGCCAGGGTCTCCCAGGTGTCGGTGGAGATGTTGCACTTTATCAGGGAGGCTTCAAGGGTGTCCTTGTAATGTTTCCTCTGCCCTCCTTCGGCTTGTTTGCCGTGACGGAGTTCCGAGTAGAGCGCTTGCTTTAGGAGTCTCATGTCTGGGGCATGCGGACAATGTGGCCTGCCCAGCGGAGCTGATCGAGTGTGGTCAGTTCTTTGATGCTGGGGATGTTGGCCTGGTCGAGGACGCTAACGTTGGTGCATCTGTCCTCCCAGGGGATTTGTAGGATCTTGCGGAGACATCATTGGTGGTAATTCTCCAGCGACTTGAGGTGTCTACTGTATATGGTCCATGTCTCTGAGCCATACAGGAGGGCGGGTATTACTACAGCCCTTAGACCATGAGCCTGGTGGTAGGTTTGAGGGCCTGGTCTTTGAACACTCTTTTCCTCAGGCGGCCGAAGGCTGCACTGGCGCACTGGGGGCGGTGTTGGATCTGGTGGTCAATGCCGGCCCTTGTTGATAAGAGGCTCCCGTGTTTTGGGAAATGGTCCCCGGCCGGTGTCCAGGGCCCACGCCGTGGACCTTGCTGACTGGGGGGCAGTGCTGCGCGGCCCGGCCCAGCGGGAACAGGCTGCTGGAGGACCTTTATCTGATGGAGGTTTAGTGTAAGGCCCGAGCTCTGGGAGCCTCAGTAAATACGTCACAATGTCCTGGAGTGGGACCCAGGGGCAAAGGTCACCGCCCGTTAAACATTCAACATTTAAACCCAACCACCAAGCTCCGAGCGCGAGCCTCGCTCAACCCACTTCAGCGCCTCAGGGGCGGCCCCGTGCGGGGCTCTCCGGGGATGCGGATTGGTAGGAGCGCCTGTCACTCAGAGTGTGGGAGGCGGGTTTCCGGAGCGGGGCAGTCCTGGAGAAGGGGATTGGCCAGAGCGCCTGTCACTTAGAGTGAGGGAGGTGGGTTGTCGGGGCTGGGCTCTCCCGGGGGAAGGTGATTGGCCCGAGTGCCTGTCACTCAGAGTGAGGGAGGCGGGTTTCCGGGGCGGGCCCGGGCCTCAGTGGGACTTGGAGGTCGAGCAGTGTGTTTGAGCCGGGCGCCAGTGACGCTGCGCTGGAGCCGGTGGGAGCGGCTGAGAGCGGTCGCCTGGTTTTATGCTCCGGGGGGTGGGGGGGATATAGATATGTGAAGAGAAAAAGGTTAGTAAAGACAAACGTAGGTACCCTGCAGTCAGAATCAGGGGAAGTCATAACTGGGAACAAAGAAATGGCAGACCAATTGAACAAGTACTTTGGTTCGGTATTCACTAAGGAGGACATAAACAACCTTCCGGATATAAAAGGGGTCAGAAGGTCGAGTAAGAAGGAGGAACTGAGGGAATTCCTTATTAGTCGGGAAATTGTGTTGGGAAAATTGATGGGATTGAAGGCCGATAAATCCTCAGGGCCTGATGTACTGCATCCCAGAGTACTTAAGGAGGTGGAAATAGCGGATGCATTGACAGTCAATTTCCAACATTCCATAGACTCTGGATCAGTTCCTATGGAGTGGAGGGTAGCCAATGTAACCTCACTTTTTAAAAAAGGAGGGAGAGAGAAAACAGGGAATTATAGACCGGTCAGCCTGACCTCAGTAGTGGGTAAAATGATGGAATCAATTATTAAGGATGTCATAGCAGCGCATTTGGAAAGAGGTGACATATGTCCAAGTCAGCATGGATTTATGAAAGGGAAATCATGCTTGACAAATCTGGAATTTTTTGAGGATGTTTCCAGTAGAGTGGACAAGGGAGAACCAGTTGATGTGATGTATTTGGTCTTTCAGAAGGCTTTCGACAAGGTCCCACACAAGAGATTAATGTACAAAGTTAAAGTACATGGGATTGGGGGTAGTGTGCTGATATGGATTGACAACTGGTTGGCAGACAGGAAGCAAAGAGTAGGAGTAAATGGGTACTTTTCAGAATGGCAGGCAGTGACTAGTGGGGTACCACAAGGTTCTGTGCTGGGGCCCCAGCTGTTTACATTGTACATTAATGATTTAGATGAGGGGATTAAATGTAGTCTCTCCAAATTTGCAGATGACACTGAGTTGGGTGGCAGTGTGAGCTGTGAGGAGGATGCTATGAGGTTGCAGAATGACTTGGATAGGTTAGGTGAGTGGGCAAATGTATGGCAGATAAAGTATAATGTGGATAAATGTGAGGTTATCCACTTTGGTGGTAAAAACAGAGACAGACTATTATCTGAATGGTGACAGATTAGTAAAAGGGGAGGTGCAATGAGACCTGGGTGTCATGGTACATCAGTCATTGAAGGTTGGCATGCAGATAAAGCAGGTGGTTAAGAAAGTAAATGGCATGTTGGCCTTCATAGCAAGGGGATTTGAGTACAGGGGCAGGGAGGTGTTGCTACAGTTGTACAGGGCCTTGGTGAGACCACACCTGGAGTATTGTGAACAGTTTTGGTCTCCTAATCTGAGGAAGGACATTCTTGCTATTGAGGGAGTGCAGCGAAGGTTCACCAGACTGATTCCCGGGATGGCGGGACTGACATATCAAGAAAGATTGGATCAACTGGGCTTGTATTACTGGAGTTCAGAAGAATGAGAGGGGATCTCATAGAAACGTTTAAAATTCTGACTGGTTTAGAGAGGTTAGATGCAGGAAGAATGTTTCCAATGTTGGGGAAGTCCAGGGGTCACAGTCTAAGGATAAGGGGTAAGCCATTTAGGACCGAGATGAGGAGAAACTTCTTCACCCAGAGAGTGGTGAACCTGTGGAATTCTCTACCACAGAAAGTAGTTAAGGCAAATTCACTAAATATATTCAAAAAGGAGTTAGATGTAGTCCTTACTACTGGGGGGATCAAGGGGTATGGCGAGCAAGCAGGAATGGGGTACTGAAGTTGCATGTTCAGCCATGAACTCATTGAATGGCGGTGCAGGCTCGAAGGGCCGAATGGCCTACTCCTGCACCTATTTTCTATGTTTCTATGGGGGGTGAGGGCCGGGGTAAGGGGGATGAAGGTGAGGGTTGGGGTAAGGGGGGATGGGGGGCGAGGGCTGGGGGATGGTGGTGAGGACTGGGGGGAATGGGGGATGAGGAGGAGGGGGAAATTGGAGGGTTAGGATGGGGGGATGAGGGTTGGAGTGAGGGCTGGGGTAAGGGGGGGTGGGTGTGAGGACTGGGGGGAATGGGAGGGTTAGGATGGGGGATGAGGGTTGGAGTGAGGGCTGGGGTAAGGGAGGGATGGTGGATGAGGGCTGGGGTAAGGGGGGGATGGTGGGTGAGGGCTGGGGTAAGGGGTGGATGGGAGGTGGGGGCTGGGGTCAGGGGTGGATGGGAGGTGGGGGCTGGGGTAAGGGGTGGATGAGTGGTGGATGGGAGGTGAGGGCTGGGGTAAGGGGGGGATGGGAGGTGAGGGCTTGGGTAAGGGGGGGATGGGAGGTGAGAGCTGGGGTAAGGGGGGGATGGGAGGTGAGGGCTGGGATGAGGGAGGCGTTGGGAGGTGAGGGCTGGGATGAGGGGAGGGGAGATTGAAGAGGAGAGGAGGGTTATGTGTTTGCTCCAGTCTGTACTATATATAAAACGTGTTTAATTTTGTTGTGGATCGTTGCAGAGGGGAAACTCATTGAAATTGTGTTTGCAATGACAGGGTCTGCTGCCTAGTGAGTGAGCCACAGTCCTGGCTAGTGGGTACAGGATGTGCTGCAGAGGGGACAGATCGAATGTTTAATCTATTGGAAGGAAATGCACCTAATTACGTACCTGCCAAGTCTGTTATTTGGAATGGGCACGATACAACGTATAATTTTTAAATTAACAAAACGCAGCCGTGCCTTCAGCTGCCTGTACCCTGAGCTCTGGATTCTCTCCCTAAGCCTCTCTGCCTCTCTACCCCTCTCCTTTAAAGCGCTCCTTAAAACCTACCACTTTTCGCAGCTTTTGGTCACCTGTCTTAATATCTCCTCATGTGGCTCAGTGTTGACACCAATTCAATAAAGAAGTGGGGTGAAATGAAACTTTTTTTTAAACACAGCGAGTTGTTGTGATCTGGAACTACTTTTGAAGTGTACTTGTGGTTGTAATGTGGGAAACATGGCCGTCAATCTGCACACGGCAAGCTCCCACAAACAGCGACCAAATAATATGTATTTGTTGATGTTGGTTGAGAGATAAATATTGGCCAGGGCATTGTGGATAACTTCCCCTGCTTTTCAAAATAGTGCCATGAGATCTTTTACATCCACCTGAGGGGGTAGACGGGCGCTCGGTTTAAGAGTTTATCTGAAAGACGGCACCTCCGACAGTGCAGTGCTCCCTCAGCACTGCATTGGTGTGTCAGCCTAGATTTTGTGCTCAAGGTTCTGGAGCAGGACTTAAACCCATTACCTTCGGAGTCTTAAAAAAACAAATTGGTAATACGGAAACATAGACAGGAGTAGTTGGGGGCAAGTCTTGGTGCAATTACCTCTCTCCTGTCACACTCTATGAAGGCACAGTTTTAAGAGGATAACTTCTTTACCCAGAGAGTGTTGAGAATGTGGAATTCGCTGCCGCATGGAGTTGTTGAGGAGAATAGCATAGATGCAATTAAGGGGAAACTAGGTTCTTTATTATTCTTTATTGTCATCCTTTATTATCAGGGTCACCCCCCCCCCCTTTACCATTCGAGCCTGCTCCCCCGTTCAATAAGATCATGGTTAATCTTTGACCTTAACTCTACTTTCCCGCCCAATCCCCATATCCCTTGATTTCCCCCAGAGTCCAAAAATCTATCAATCTCAGCCTTAAATATACTCAGAGACTCGGCATCCATAGCCTTTTGGGTTAGAGAATTCCAAAGATTCAAATCCCTCTCAGCGAATAAATTTCTCCTCATTTCGGTCTTAAATGACCGACCGCTTATCCTGAGACTATGTCCCCTGGTTCTAGACTCTCCAGACAGGGGAAACAACCTCTCAGCATCTACCCTGTCAATCTCCCTCAGAATCTTGTGTTTCAATGAGAACACCTCTCTTTCTTCTTAACTCCGGAGCGTATGGGCCCAATGTACATTGGGGAAGGGGGATGGGATGAGGAGGGGAAATGGTGAGGTGGAGGAGGGATGCAAATAATCCCCATAATATAATGGAGGGTAATCTTAGTCATGGGTTAAAGACAATCTGTGCATGGGATCTTCTGTTTTTGTGAGGAGGGCTGTCATCTATTGTAAGGTGTGTATGTGTGTGCTTAAATTAGACTTGTAGTGTGAAGAATCTGCTCGTAGCTGGAGTATGGGTAAGAAATGATGGAGTCAGCAACAACAGGAAATGATGCTGTATCAGGACTATCTCAGTCACACACTGTCGCTGACTTGTGTCTGACAGTTTCTAACAGAGGACATGTCATGCTGCAATAATGGTGTGTGTTAATCCCGTAGAAAGAAAGACTATATCGTGTTTTTCACAAGCTCAGGACATCCCAAAGTGCTTTACAGCCAATGAAGTACTTTTGAAGCGTAGTCAGTGTTGTAAAGTAGGAATGGCAGCAGCCAATTTGCGCACAGCAGGATCCCACAAACAGCAATGTGACAATGACCAGCTCATCTGTTTTAGTGATGTTGGTTGAAGGATAAATATTGACCCAGGATACTGGGGAGAACTCCCCTGCTCTCCTTCCCAGTAGGAAACTTGGTGTTGCCTGACTTTGCATTTTATTTAAATTTCAGGATATCTTGTGAGCTGGAGGAGGGCAGGAATCTTACTGTGAATCTAATGTTGTTGAAGTATAGAAAGCTCAGTACTTCTGTTCATAGTTCAGCTGATTCTGCATGACTTAACTCAGTATGTCCTGGCTCAGTGTGATTGGGACAGTCATGCCACATACTGTGTTGATGCAAAGCAGTTTGAGATTGATGGCGAGGGGAGATGTGCAGAGTTACGTTGAAGATCAATAGTTTCCATTGACCATGGGCCAGGAGAGAGTTTGACTCCACTTCAGCTTTGTATCAACTGCACCATTATGAAGTGAGGTTAAAACAATTGGTCCAGCTAAGAATTTATTTTAAAATTCACATTTTAATCCTTCTAATTTTAACAGAGCCCCGACTCTGCTGTCAGCACCTAGAATCGTAGAAAAACACAGCACACGAGGAGGCCATTCGGTCCATCGTGCATGTGCTGGCTCTTTGAAAGAGCTGTCCCATTAGTCTCACTCCCCTGCTCTTACTCCAGAGCCCTGTGAATGTCTCCTAGTCAACAATTTATCCAATTCTCTATTGAATCTGCTTCCACCACCCTTTCAGGCAGGGCACTCCAGATCACCATAACTCGCTGTGCAAAAATGTATCCCCTCATTTACACCCTGAACTCACTGCCTCAGAGAGCTGTGGAAGCTGGGATATTGAATACATTTAAGACAGAAATAGACAGTTCCTTAAACGATAAGGGAATAAGGGGTTATGGGGAACGGGCAGGGAGGTGGACCCGAGTCCATGATCAGATCAGCCATGATCATATTGAATGGTGGAGCAGGCCTACTCCTGCTCCTATTTCTTATGTTATACCAGACAAGAGTACACGTAAATATTATTCATATGGACTTCAAATAAGAAGATAAATGAAATGAAAGCATGTAATCACGACTATTGTAAAACCAATCGACCAATCTATTCAATTCATTAGTAAGAAAAACTGATGTAAATAATTAACCTGTTAACCTGTGGATTCTTTCATGGCATAAAACTGGAAAATTAATGCACAAGGTTATTCACAACTGACTTTACACAGGATGTACGGCACAGAAACAGGCCTTTCGGCACAACTAGTCCGTGCTAGCGTTTATGCTCCACTCGCACCTCCTCCTGTCTTTCCTCATCTAAATCTAACAACATAATCCTCTGCTCCCTTCTCCCTCTTATGCTTGTCCTGATATTAATATCGCATTTCTTGTATCGTCCTTGTAAATCTTCTCTGCGTCCTCTCCAGTGCCTCTATATCCTTTTTATAATCTGGTGACCAGAACTGCACGCAGTACTCTGCAAATATGGTCTAACCAAGGTTTGATACAGGTTCAGCATAACGGCCCTACTTTTCAATTCTATCCCTCTAGAAATAAAGCCTAGTGCTTGGTTTGCTTTTTTATGGCCTTGCTAACCTGTGGCACAACTTTTAGTGATTGGTGTATCTGTACTCCAAGATCCCTTTGTTCCTCTACCCCACCCAGACTTGCACCTTCCAAGTAATAAGTGACCTTCCTATTCTTCCTACCAAAATGTACTGCCTCGCATTTATGTGTTGAACTTCATTTGCCAATTATTTGCCCATTCTGCAAGTTAATTAATGTCCTCCTGTAATTTGTCGCATTTCTCAGTATTCACTCCCCCCCCCCCCCCCCCGCAAATTTGGTACCATCCGCAAATTTAGAAATTGTGTTTTTGATTTCAAAGTCTAAATAGTTAATATGAACAGCAGTGGTCCCAGCCCTGATCCTTGTGGAAGACCATTACCCACCATCTGCCACTGTGAATAGCTACCCTTTACTGCCACTCTCTGCATTCTGTCTTGCAGCCAGCTTGCATCCCATTTTGCCACTTGTCACGTGACACTCTATTGTCTGACCTTATTCATTAGTCTATTATGGGGTACCTTATCGAAGGCCTTTCAAAAATCTAGATAAATTAAACCTACTCCATTACCATTGTCTACTCTCTCTGTTACTACTTTAAAACATTCAATAAGTTTAGTCAAGCAGAGTTTTCCCTTTTTTGAAATCCATGCTGACTATTCATTATTATACTTTTTATTTCTAGACGTTCTATTTTCTCCTTTAGTAGGGATTCCATTATTTTTTCCAACCACCGATGTTAAGCTGACTAGTCTGTAATTATCTAGACATGTTCTATTCTCCTCCTTAAATATAGATACTCCGTTAGCTGTTTGCCAGTCCTCTGGCAATACACCTTTTTCTGAAGAATTATTAAATATGTGCAGTAATGTCTCTGATATCTCTTCCTTAGATTCTTTTAAAATACGTGGATGCCAGGGGTTTTATCCTGAGTTTGATTAGTTTATTTAATGTATCCCCTTTCTTTATTTTAAATGCATTTCTCATTACTCATGTCATGTCCACTTGTTCTATCTAAATACCGAAGCAAAATAATGATTTAATATTTCTGCCATCTCGCTATCGTTACTTGTGGCCTTGCCTGTCTATCCTTTAGTGGCCCTATTCTCACCCAACCTTCCTTTTCTATTACCTTCCTGTAAAATATTTAATTTTGTTTTATGTTCCTTGATAATTTCACTTCATATTTCCTCTTTGCCTTCCTAATTTTTTTTTTTACTTCTCTCCTGATCTCCTTTGTATTCTCCCTTATCATGCCCTACCCTGTTGTTTATCTACTTAATGTATGCTTCTTTCCTTACCCTCAATTGGTCAAATCACTTTCAATCACCTGATGCCCCAAATCATTTCCACCATCTACAAGGTACAAGTCAGGAATGTGATGGAATACTCTCCACGTACCTGGATGAGTGCAGCTGCAGCACCACTCAAGATGCTCGACACCATTCAGGATAAAGCAGCCGCTTGATTGGCACCCCACCCACCACCTTCTTCATTCACTCCCTTCACCACTTTCGCACTGGGAGGGAGGAACTATCACTAAAGTAGTAGTACTCGGTAAAATAATGGGACTAAAGGCGGACAAGTCTCTTGGACCTGATGGCTTGCATTGTAGGGTCCTAAAAGAAGTGGCTGCAGAGATAGTAGCGGCATTGGTTGTAATCTACCAAAATTCCCTGGATTCTGGGGAGGTCCCAACGGATTGGAAAACCACAAATGTAACGCCCTATTTAAAAAAGGAGGCAGACAAAAAGCAGGAAATATAGACCATTCAGCCTAACATCTGTCGTTCGGAAAATGTTGGGAGTCCATTATTAAGCAAGCAGTAGCAGGACATTTGGAAAAGCATAATTCAATCAAGCAGAGTCAGCATGGGTTTATGAAGGGGAAATCATGTTTGACAAATTTGCTGGTGTTCTTTGAGGATGTAACGAGCAGGGTGGATAAGGGGGAACCAGTGTATTTGGATTTCCAGAAGGCATTTGATAACGTGCCACGTAAAAGGTTACTGCACAAGATAGAAGTTCCCGGGGTTATCATGGATTGAGGATTGGCTAACGAACAGAAAACAGAGAGTCGAAATAAATGGATTATTTTCCGGTTGGCAAATGGTAACTCGTGGGGTGCTGCAGGGATCGGTGCTGGGGCCTCAACTATTTACAATCTATATTAATGACTTGGATGAAGGGACCGAATGTAATGTAGCCAATTTGCTGATGATACAAAAAGGATGGGAGAGCAAATTGTGAGGAGAGGAGACACATGAAATCTGCAAAGAGATATAGACAGGCTGAGTGAGTGGGCAAACATTTGGCAGGTGGAATACAATGTGATACAATGTGAGGTTGTCCACTTTGGCAGAAAAAATAGAAAAGGTCATTGCAATTTTTCTCCATTTAAATTATAGAGTGCTGCAGTACAGAGGGACCTGGGGTCCTTGTGCATGAAACGCAAAGTTAGTATGCAGGTACAGCAAGTGATCAGGCAGGCAAATGGAATGTTGGTCTTTATTGCAAGGGGGATAGAGTATAAAAGCAGAGAAGTCCTGCTACAACTGTACAGGGTATTGGTGAGGCCACACCTGGAGTACTGCGTACAGTTTTGGGCTTCGTATTTAAGGATTATACTTACATTGGAGGCTGTTCAGTGAAGGCTCACTAGGTTGATTCTGGAGATGAGAGGGTTGACTTATGAAGGTAGGTTGAGTAGGTTGGGCCTATACCCATTGGAGTTTAGAAGAATGAGAGGTGATCTTATCGAAACATATGATATGAAGGGGGCTCGACAAGGTGGATGCAGAGAGGATATTTCCATTCATAGGGGAAACTAAAATTGGGGGACATAGTCTTCGAATAAGGGGCCACCCATTTAAAACTGAGATTAGAAGGAATTTCTTCTGAGGGTTGTAAATCTGTGGAATTCTCCATCCCAGAGAGCTGTGGAGACGAGGTCATTGAATATATTTAAGGTGGAGATAGACAGATTTTTGAGTGATAAGGGAGTAAAAGATTATGGGGAGTGGGCAGGGAAGTGGAGCTGAGTCCATGATCAGATCAGCCATGATCTTATTGAATGGCGGAGCAAGCTCGAGGGGCCAGGTGGCCGACTCCTGCTCCTATTTCTTATGTTATGTTCTTAATTAGAGACCCTGTCCCTTTTATTGATGAATTTAAAATGTCTATATTAAAATGTGAGCCAGTGGGTTGTGAGCCCCAGAGCCTTGTGTCCACTAAGGGCAATAAAGGCCCCCAGCCTTCCCTGGCCCCAGGCGCTGAACAAGGGACTGCACAAAGTCGTGCGCTGCGGCTCAAGTCCCGCCCCTCGGGCTGCCCGATTGTTGGTTGGAGGACCCGCTGGCTCGCTGCTCCAGGCCGCTCCACTCGCTCCCCATTGGTCGGAAGCTCCCGTCAATCAGGCCGTTGTCCCATGACACGTGTCCTTCGAGCGCGCTCCGTCAAACTGGTGGAAACTGGTCTCGGGACCCGGATGTACGGACTATCGGGTTTGGATTTCCCTTTATTCTCCCTATCTCCCCCATCAAGAAGGAAAAAATGTTGGAGATGATGTAATGGGTTTGGATTTTAGCATGGGGAGTAGGCATAATGTGTGTGATAGGGATTTACAGCTGTGGGGACACCAGAGAGGAATGTGTGTACCATAGAAACTAGAATTGACTGTTCTGAATTTCTATCCTGTCCTCAGTGATGATTTTTGTAAACTCCTTTTACAGGGGATTAGAAAGGGAAGATTTGTAGATGGGAAACTCACACCAAACATCACCAAGATCTGACAGTCACTCAATCCACCGCAACATGAATATCATCGGCCTTTGAATGTGGAAAGAGAAATGTTTGTCTCTTGTCTGTGGGAAAAGCGTGAGCCGATCAAGTGGCAGTAAGGAATGCAAAATTCCGAAGGGGCTTTACCCGCTGCCCGAAACACCAACAACAACCTCAAAAAAACACTATCGGATCATCAAGTACAATTTCCCCTTCATAAATCCGTGTTGATTCTGCCCAATCCTTTTATTACTTCCGAAGTGCCCTGTTACCACGTGTTTAATAATAGATTCCAGCATTTTCTCTACTACTGATTTCATGGCTACTGCTACTGCACGGCTTAGATACAGAGTAAATCTCACTCCATCCTATCCCAAACAACACCAGGGTTGATAGAGTAAATCACAGTCTACAATATCCCAAATACTCCCAGGGCACGTACAGCATGGGTTAGATACAGAGTAAAGCTCCGTCTACACAGTCCCATCAAACACTCCCCAGGCAGGTACAGTACAGGTTAGACACAGAGTATATCTTCCTCTACTCTGCCTCAAGTACTCCCAGGACACGTACAACACGGGTCAGATACAGAGAAATCTCCACCCATGACTAGACCACACCCACTGACTGCTTAACCAGAAGGCAATGCAGGTCAGCGAGCACAGGGGTGATGGGTGAGCTTGACTTGTTGCGAGTTAGGGCATGGGCAGCCGAGTTTTGGATCAACTCTAGTTTATGTCGGGTAGAATGTGGGAGGAGTGCGTTAGAATCGTCATGTCCAGAGGTGACAAAGGCGTGGATGACCTGAGGCAAGAGTGTAGACGGGCGATGTTTCAGAGGTGGATTAAGCAATCTTAGTTATGCTGCGCATAGGATATGTGGTCAAAAACTAATTTCGGGGTCAAGTATGACACCAAGGTTGCGAATAGTCTGGTTGAGCATCAGACAGAAGATGGAGTCGGTGGCTCAGGAACGGAGTTTGTGACAATGACAATTACAAATATTAAAATATTTCACAGGCTATCACGTGCAAAATGTGTGGACGAGTTTTTAAAATGAAATTGGTTCCAAAAATAGGTTAACTGATACAGAAAGTAACGGATTTCAAATATTATGCAAGACAGTCCAATAAAGGGTTGGTTCAAAGGATTTCCGCTGAGTTTACAGTGAGGCACTGCAGTTAAGTCCACTACAACCACAAGTCATGTACTCAAACGGAACAAGTTTGAGGTTTGATATGATAGAAGGCGAACTAGGTGAGAAGTGATATAAGTTAGAGTAAGAAAAAGCACTAAAATTGAACAGTCGGTAACAGAAAATCAACTACTCTCCTCTGATCACGGAGAAATATGGAAACATAGAAAATAGATGCAGGAGTAGTCCATTCGGTCCTTTGAGCCTGCACCACCATTCAATAAGATCATGGGTGATCCTTCACCTCAGTACCCCTTTCCTGCTTTCTCTCCATACCCCTTGATCCCTTTAGCCGCAAGGGCCATATCTAACTCCTTCTTGACTATATCCAATGAACTAGCATCAACAACTCTCTGCGGCAAATAATTCCACAGGTTAACAACTCTCTGAATGAAGAAGTTTCTCCTCAGCTCAGTCCTAAATGGCTTACCCCTTATCCTTAGATTATGTCCCCTGGGATCCCAGCAATGAGCCTTGCAGCACCCCACTAGTCACTGCCTGCCATTCTGGAAAGGACCCATTAATCCCGACTCTCTGCTTCCTGTCTGCCAACTAGTTCTCTATCCACGTCAGTACATTACCCCCAATACCATGTGATTTAATTTTGCACACAAATGTCTTGTGTGGGACCTTGTCAAAAGCCTTTTGAAAGTCCAAATACACCACATCCACTGGTTCTCCCTTGTCCACTCTACGAGTTACATCATCAAAAAATTCTAGAAGATTTCTCAAGCATGATTTCCCTTTCATAAATCCATGCTGACTTGGACCAATCCTGTCCCTGCTTTCCAAATGCGCTGCTATTATTTCTTTAATAATTGATTACAACATTTTCCCCACTACTGATGTCAGGCTAACCGGTCTATAATTCCCTGTTTCTCTCTCCATTCTTTTTTTTTTAACGTGGTGTTACATTAGCTACCCTCCAGTCCATAAGAACTGATCCAGTGTCGATAGACTGTTGGAAAATGATCACCAATGCATCCACTATTTCTAGTGCACTTCCTTAATTACTCTGGTATGCAGACTATCAGGCCCCAGGGATTTATCGGCCTTCAAACCTATCAATTTCCCTAACATAATTGCCCACCTAATAAAGATTTCCTTCAGTTCTTCCTTCTCACTAGATCCTCTGTCAGCTGGTATTTCCGGAAGGTTATTTGTGTTTTCCTTCGTGAAGACAGAACCAAAGTATTTGTTCAATTGGTCTGCCATTTCTTTGTTCCCCATTATAAATTCACCTGAAGCTGACTGCTAGGGAACCTACGTTTGTCTTCACTAATCTTTTTCTCCTCACATATCTATAGAAGCTTTTGCAGTCAGTGTTTATGTTCCCAGCAAGTTTCCACTTCTACTCTATTTTCCCCCTCCTAATTTAACACTTTGTCCTCCTCTGCTGGATTCTAAAGTTCTCCCAGTCCTCAGGTTTGTTTCTTTTTCTGGCCAATTTATATGCCTCTTTCTTGGATTTAACACTATCCTTAATTTCCCTTGTTAGCCACGGTTGAGCCACCTTCTCCGTTTTATTTTTACACCAGACAGGGATGTACAATTGTTGAAGTTCATCCATATGATCTTTAAATGTTTGCCATTGCCTATCCACCGTCAACCCTTTAAGTATCATTAGCCAGTCTATTCTAGCCAATTTACGTCTCATACCATCGAAGTTACCTTTTCTTAAGTTCAGGACCCTCGTCTCTGAATTAACTGTGTCACTCTCCATCTTGATAAGGAATTCTACCATATTATGGTCACCCTTCCCCAAGGGCCCTCGCACAACAGGATTGCTAATTAATCCTTTCTCATTACACATCACCCAGTCGAGGAAGTCCAGCCCTTTAGTTGGTTCCTCAATATATTGGTCGAGAAAACCATCTGTAATACACTCCAGGAAATCCTCCTCCACCGTATTGCTACCAGTTTGGTTAGTCCAATCTATATGTAGATTAAAGTCGCCCATGATAACTGCTGTACCTTTATTGCATGCATCCATAATTTCTTGTTTTATGCTGTCCCCGACCTCACTCCTACTGTTTGGTGGTCTGTTCACAACTCCCACTAGCATGTTCTGCCCTTTGGTATTCCGCAGCTTCACCCATACAGATTCGACATCATCCAAACTAATGTCCTTCCTTACTATTGCGTTAATTTCCTCTTCAACCAGCAACGCTACCCCACCTCCATTTCCTTTCTGTCTATCCTTCCTGAATGCTGAATATCCCTGGATGTTGAGTTCCCAGCTTTGGTCACCCTGGAGCCATGACTCCGTGATGCCAATTATATCATATTCGTTAATTGCTGCCTTCGCAGTTAATTAGTCCACTTTATTACGAATACTCCTTGCATTGAGGCGCAGAGCCTTCAGGCTTGTCTTTTTAACACACTTTGCCCCTTTAGAATTGTGCTGCAATGTGGCCTTTTTTGATTTTTGCCTTGGGTTTCTCTGCCCTCCACTTTTACTTTTCTTCTTTCTCTCTTTTGCTTCAAATATTCGACACACTGTTTGAAACAACGCTGATTTATTTCATATTTATACACAATATTAATCCCTAGCTCATATATAGGGGTTATTAAGATCATCAAAAACAAGCAATAACTGCCAGAATGAACATGGTTCAGTGTCCAATGCAATCACAGTAAATCCTGCTCCAGTCAAAAATTCAGACTGGTAATGGCGGCGCTTTTGGCCAGCATGCCCCGCGGGGAGAATGTGCCGCACCGAGACACAGGAAGTCAGTGCGCAGGCGCGGATCGAGGCTGGGTTTGGAGCATGCGCTATTCGTGTAATGGCGGAAGAGACACGTTTCGCATTGGCTGCTCAGAATTGTCATTTTCAGCGGGTTGGAGGGGAGCAATGGATCAGCGGGGAGCTGAGGAGGCTTCATAAACAACCGGTGCCCGCCGCCATCCCGGAATAATAACCGCAATATCGGCGGTTGCATCTTCGGGGCTTTCTCCCGCTCGCAAACCCAGGCTAACGGCGGCCATCTTGGTGCAGGAAAGTAGGTTCAGCAATGTACTGTTCAAGGAAACTATCCCGGATACACTCTATGAACACCTCCTCAAGACTACCCTGACCAATTTGCCTTGTCCAATCAACATGAAGTTTAAAATCACCCATAATTATTGCCGTTCCTTTATTGCAAGCCTCCATTATTTCTTGATTTATACTCCGTCCAACAGTGTAGCTACTGTTAGGGGGCCTATAGACTACACCCACCAGTGACTTTTTCCCTTTATTATTCCTTATCTCCACCCAAACTGATTCAATATCTTGATCCTCTGAGCAAATATCATTTCTCACTAACGCACTGATCCCATCCTTTATTAACAGAGCTACCCCACCTCCTTTTCCTTTCTGTCTGTTCTTCCGAATTGTCAAATACCCCTGAATATTCAGTTCCCAATCCTGGTCACCTTGCAACCACATCTCTGTAACGGCTATCAGATCATACCCATTTGTATCTATTTGTGCCGTCAACTCATCTATTTTGTTATGAATGTTATGTGCATTTAGACAGAGAGCTTTTAAATTTGTTTTTTTACCCTTTTTTCTTTTTTCCTCTGTCCTTCAAACTCACTTTCTACATTTTTGCTTTCTAATTCCAGCTTTACTTCCCTCCCTAATGAATCTATTTTCAGGTGCCCATCCCCCTACCAAGCTGGTTTCATCCCTCCCCAACAGCACTAGCAAATGCCCCCGCGAGGATGTTAGTCCTGGCTCTGTTGAGATGCAACTCGTCCGGTTTGGACATGTCCCACCTCCCCTAGAAGCGGTCCCAATGCGTCAGGAATCTAAAGCCCTCCCTCCTGCACCATCTCTCCAGTCACGCAGTCATCTGCTCTATCTTCCTATTTCTGTACTCACTAGCTCATGTCACCGGGAATAATTTTAAATATTACACTAGACCCTGTCACTGTTTATAATTACACAAGACCTTGTCTCGGTTTATATTACATTTGACCCTGTCTCTGTTTATATTACACTAGACCCTGTTTTGTTTATATTCCACTAGACTCTGTCCCTGTTTATATTACACTAGACCCTGTCCCTGTTTATATTACACTGGATCCTGCCTCTGTTTATATTACATTAGACCCTGTCCCTGTTTATATTACACCAGACCCTGTCCCTGTTTATATTACATTAGACAGTATCTCTGTTTATAAATAGAAGTATAGAGTACGAAAGTGTGGATATTATGATGAACTTGTACAAAGCACTGGTTCGGCCTCAACTGGAGTATTGTGCCCAATTGTGGGCAACACACTTTAGGAATAATGTGAAGGCCTTAGAGAGGATGCAGAAAAGATTTACGAGAATGATTCCAGGGATGAGGGACTTCAGTTACCTGGACAGACTGAAGAAGCTGGGGTTGCAAGGGGGTTAGAGTATAAAAGCAGAGAAGTCCTGCTACAACTGTACAGGTATTGATGAGGCCACACCTGGAGTACTGCATTCAGTTTTGGTCTCAGTGTTTAAGGAAGGATATACTTTCATTGGAGGCAGTTCAGAGAAGGTTCACTAGGTTGATTCCTGAGTTGAGGTGGTTGACCTATGAAGAAAGGTTGAGTAGTTTGGGCCTATACACATTGGAGTTCAGAAGAATGAGAAGTGATCTTATTGAAACATAAAAGATACTGAGGGGGCTTGACAAGGTAGATGCAGAGAGGATGTTTCCACTCATAGGGGAATCTTGAACCAGGGGGCATAGTTTCAGAATAAGGGGTTGCCCATTTAAAACTTAGATGAGGGGGAATTTCTTCTCTTGAGTGTTGTAAATCTGTGGAATTCTCTGCCCCGGAGAGCTGTGGAGGCTGGGTCATTGAATATATTTAAGGTGGAGATAGACAGATTTTTGAGCGATATGGGAGTAAAGGTTTATGTGGAGTGGGCAGGGAAGTGGAACTGAGTCCATGATCGGATCAGCCATGATCTTATTGAATGGTTGAGGACCAGAGGACACAGATTTAAGGTGATGGGCAAAAGAACCAAAGGCGACACAAGAAAAAACCTTTTTGCATAGCGAGTGGTTAATATCTGGAATGCACGGCCTGAAAGGGTGGTGGAGGCAGACTCAATCACGGCTTTCAAAAGGGAGTTGGATAAGTGCCTGAAAGAAAAACAGTTGCAGGGCTGTGGGGTAAGAGCGGGGGAGTGGAACTGGCTGAGGTGCTCTTGCAGAGAGCTGGCACGAGCTCGATGGGCCAAATGGTCTACTTCCATGCTGTAACCATTATCTGATTCTATGGTTCTAACTCTATTAGAATAAGCCTCTTCCCTTCTCCCTCATTTGCTGATCTTAAGTGCATCGATACTGGAAACACAGAGCGACCAATCCAGAGCCGCTCTGTATCAGGGTGGGCGCTGGATGCAGAAGTCGCTCCCTGGCCTCCTGTGTGGGTCTGTTTGTTGCATCAGTTTGAGCTGGAGTGGAGAGGGAGGGGTGAGGGCGGGGGAGGGGGGTTAGAAGCTGCTGGGTTTAATCCCCAGTACCTCTGAGCCCAGTCGGGTACACAACAATTTCCGATGAGAGACTGTCAATGGCGTTGGATTCTAGGGGAGATTAGGTTGCGAAACAGACACTAGGTTCCGCACAATGTGGAAGAGTATTGGTTTAGGAACAAGTACATCTGTAGAGGCTTTCAATGTACAGATTTGTTTTAATCTATTCTTGGGATGTGGGTGTCGCTAGTAAGGCCAGAATATATTTCCAATTTCCATTTGCCCCTTGACAAGGTGATGGTGCGCCTTCTTCTCGAACCGCTGCAGTCCGTGTGGTGACGGTCCTCCCACAATGCTGTTAGGTGAGGAGTTCCAGGATTTTCACCCAGTGACAATGTAGGAACGGTGATATATGCCCAAGTCAGGATGGTGGGAGACTTGGAGGGGAACTTGGAGGTGATGGATTTCCCAAGCACCTGGTGCCTTGGTCTATCTAAGTGGGAGAGATTGTGGGTTTGGGAGGTTCTGTCAAAGTTCTGGTCGAGTTGCAGATGTATAAAGTCCCTCCCCTTCACCCCACCCACCTCTCCCTCTACCCATCGAGGCCAGAGTCTTGTGTAGGCCCAGACCAGGTGGTGGGTTCCCGTCCCTGAAGTACATCAGTGACCAGTTGGGTTTTTATGACAATCCGACAGCTGTCATGGTCACTTTTTTTCTGCTGATGGCCGCACAAATAGCCAGGTTCATTCAGCTCAATTTCACAACCTACCTTAGTGTTTTTGTGGGTTTTCTCTCACCCAACCTTTTTCCTGTTTGAAATTCATTTTACAGGGTATTAAACGGGGAGGATTTGTCGACCGGAGGCTCAAACCAAACATCACATTAAGATCTGACGGCCACTCGAATCGTCGGGACCTGAATATCATCGGCCTTTGACCATGGAAGCAAAAAGCACTGTTCACAGCGGGGAGAAAGGATGCACGTGCTCTGTGTGTGAACAAGGCTTCAGTCGATCATCCAACCTGGAGAGACACAAGTGCAGTCACACTGGGGAGAAACTGTGTAAATGTGCGGATTGTGGGAAACGTTTCAAATGCCCGTCCCAGCTGGAAACACATCGGCGGGGTCACACTGGGGAGAGGCCGTTCAGCTGCTCCGACTGCAGGAACGGATTCACTACATCATCCGACCTGCTGAGACACCAGCGAGTTCACACTGGGGAGAGGCCGTTCACCTGCTCCGACTGCGGGAAGGGATTCACTCGGTCATCCAGCCTGCTGGAACACCAGCGCGTTCACACTGGGGAGAGGCCGTTCAGCTGCTCCGACTGCGAGAAGGGATTCAATACATCATCCAACCTGCTGAGACACCAGCGAGTTCACACTGGGGAGAGGCCATTCACCTGCTCTGAATGTGGGAAGAGATTCACTCAGTCATCCAACCTGCTGATACACCAGCGAGTTCACACTGGGGAGAGGCCGTTCACCTGCTCCGACTGCGAGAAGGGATTCACTACATCATCCGACCTGCTGAGACACCAGCGAGTTCACACTGGGGAGAGGCCGTTCACCTGCTCTGAATGTGGGAAGAGATTCACTCAGTCATCCAACCTGCTGATACACCAGCGAGTTCACACTGGAGAGAGGCCGTTCACCTGTTCCGACTGCGGGAAGGGATTCACTCGGTCATCCAGCCTGCTGGAACACCAGCGAGTTCACACTGGGGAGAGGCCGTTCACCTGCTCTGAGTGTGGGAAGGGATTCACTGCATCATCCCACCTGCTGACACACCAGCGAGTTCACACTGGAGAGAGGCCGTTCACCTGCTCTGAGTGTGGGAAGAGATTCACTGCATCATCCCACCTGCTGACACACCAGCGAGTTCACACTGGGGAGAGGCCATTCACCTGCTCTGAGTGTGGGAAGGGATTCACCACATCGTCCTACCTGCTGACACACCAGCGAGTTCACACTGGGGCGAGGCCGTTCACCTGCTCTGAGTGTGGGAAGGGATTCACTACATCATCCCACCTGCTGACACACCAGCGAGTTCACACTGGGGCGAGGCCGTTCACCTGCCCTGAGTGTGGGAAGGGATTCACTGAGTCATCCAACCTGCTGATACACCAGCGAGGTCACACTGGGGAGAGGCCGTTCACCTGCTCTGAGTGTGGGAAGGGATTCACTCAGTCATCCAACCTGCTGAAACACCAGCGAGTTCACACTGGGGAGAGGCTGTGCACCTGCTCCGATTGTGGGAAGGAATTCACTGAGACATCCAGCCTACTCTCACACCAGCGAGTTCACACTGTGGAGAGGCCGTTCACCTGCTCAGAGTGTGGGGAGGGATTCACTCGATTATCCCATCTGCTGACACACAAGCGAGCTCACAAGTGACTGCAGGGGTGGGATTCTGCTGTTATTGCTGCTGTTAATCACATCCCGGCTGAATCGTGTTTATTCTGAAAGTTGGGGTTTGTTTCCGCTGAAATTAATAACTCCTGTAACTGGATTGGAATTTGATATTTAGGATATATATAAATAAATTAGAGTTGCTTTCAACACATTTCTGTAGATTTTTGACTTTCCCGCCCGAGTATTTAGCATCACCTGGCTGGAGCTCAGAGAGGACAATCTGGGGGAGGATTGTATGGGGAGAGAACTTCAGCCTGGACACAGTCCTTCAGGGCCACACTGAGAGGGGCAAACGGCACTTTGGTCTTTTTCATCTCTCTTCACTGACAGCAAAGTCACCGTGCGGGTTAATCTTGACGGGTGTAAGGTGCGGATGTTATCCACCCAAGGGTGTTTTAAAGAGATGGGACGGGTGCTCTGTCAGCCCATATCTCCAACAGCTCAGTAGAGTCATGGGTTGTTCCCTGAGATGGAAGGCAGCACACGTAGTTTCCATTTTGCAAATTAGGCACAAATCAGAGCTCGGGAACTGAAGGCCCACCAATGTGACCTCGATCACCGGGAAGATACTTGAAGGGATCCCGAGAGATGCTGTTTTCGATCATGGGGTAAGGGAAGAAGCCATTGGACACGGATTCCAGTAAAAAAGGTCATGTCTTACAAACTAGCTTGAGTTTGTAAAGAAGTTGTTAGGTTGGTGGATGGGGGAATCCGGTTGACATTGTCTACCTCAGGGGTGTCAAACTCATTTTCAAACTCAGGTGGGCCTGATCCAATATCCTGACTCTTGGTATGGGCCACATTCAGCAAAAGCTATTAAAATAGGAATAAATGAAGATAAACTACATCAGAATTTACATTTAGATTGTATTTACTGCTGCTGCTGCCGATCCCTGGCACCCCTTAGCTCGAGCATTGGTGAACTGACCTGCTCAAACCATGACCACAAGGATATCGGTGCCTGGTTCTCCTTGTGACCACAAGGCTGCGTCACTGTCACACACAGAGATACCGTTTCCTTGCTTCACATCTCCATACAAACACCATCACTTCACACATTCTCTTTCTACACAACTGCAGCAGACATGAGCAAGGACTTAAGGCTTATTAAAAACACATTTCATTACAGCAAAAGTTACACTGGGAGAAATGTTCAGTTATTTCCCATTACAGGCAAAATGCCAGGCAAACCAGCAGCACGCTGGCACCTGAACAGTTTCTCATCGGCCAACAGACTTTTCTTAAATATATTTGCTGCGTGGATATAAACTTAAACCAGCTTTGCAGGCATGATGCTCTATTCACACATTGAAGGTGGAAGAGATGCTCTGGGGCACAAGCTAAGTCCAGTAGCTGAAAGTGATCAACAGACTGGGTTTTATGTTTAGCCATAGAAACATAGAAAATAGGTGCAGGAGTAGGCCATTTAGCCCTTCGAGCCTGCACCGCCATTCAATGAGTTCATGGCTGAACATGCAACTTCAGTACCCCATTCCTGCTTTCTCGCCATACCCCTTGATCCCCCTAGTAGTAAGGACTACATCTAACTCCTTTTTGAATATATTTAGTGAATTGGCCTCAACAACTTTCTGTGGTAGAGATTTCCACAGGTTCATCACTCTCTGGGTGAAGAAGTTTCTCCTCATCTCGGTCTTAAATGGCTTTCCCCTTATCCTTAGACCGTGACCCCTGGTTCTGGACTTCCCCAACATTGGGAACATTCTTCCTGCATCTAACCTCTCTAAACCAGTCAGAATTTTAAACGTTTCTATGAGATCTCTCATTCTTCTGAACTCTAGTGAATACAAGTCCAGTTGATCCAGTCTTTCTTGATATGTCAGTCCCGCCATCCCGGGAATCAGTCTGGTGAACCTTCGCTGCACTCTCTCAATAACAAGAATGTCCTTCCTCAAGTTAGGAGACCAAAACTGTACACAGTACTCCAGGTGTGGCCTCACCAAGGCCCTGTACAACTGCAGTAACACCTCCCTGCCCCTGTACTCAAATCCCCTTGCTATGATCCCAGGCGTGTTACCAATACCAGCAAAATCGAAGCCCATGGAATAAAAGGGACAGTGGCAGCATGGATACTCAGTTGGTTAAGTGAGAGGAAACAGAGCATTGTGGGGAAAGGTTGTTTTTCAGACTGTAGGAAGGTACACGGTGGTGTTCCCCAGGGCTCGGTACTGGGGCCACTGCTTTTCCTGATCAATATTAATGTCACAGACCTGGGTGTACAGGGCACAATTTCCAAATCTGTAGATGGATCAAAACTTGGAAGTATAATGAATGGTGAGGGGATGGTGATAGACTTCTGGAGGACACAGACATGTTGGTGAAATGGGTGGACACAGTACAGTGAATGGTGAAGAGGATGGTGATAGACTTCAGGAGGACACAGACAGGTTGGTGAAATGGGTGGACACAGTACAGTGAATGGTGAGGGGATGGTGATAGACTTCAGGAGGACACAGACAGGTTGGTGAAATGGGTGGACACAGTACAGTGAATGGTGAGGGGATGGTGATAGACTACAGGAGGACACAGACATGTTGGTGAAATGGACAGACGTGGCAGATGAAATTTAACACAAAGGTTTGAAGTGATACATTTTGGTAGGAAGAACGAGGAGCGGCAATATAAACTAAAGGGTACATTTTTAAAGGGGGTACATGAACAGAGAGACCTAGGGGTCTATGTGCATAAATCGTTGAAGGGGGCAAGGCAGGTTGAAAAAGCAGTTTAAAAATGCTTACAGGATCCTGGGCATCATAGAGGCATAGATTACAAAACATGGATATTATGATGGACCTCTATAAAATACAGGTTCGGCCTCAAACATAGAAACACAGAAAATAGGTGCAGGAGCAGGCCATTCGGCCCTTCGAGACTGCACCACCATTCAATATGATCATGGCTGATCATGCAACCTCAGTGCTCCACCCCTGCCTTCTCTCCATACCCCCTGATCCCTTTAGCCATAAAGGCCACATCTAACTCCCTTTTGAATATAATCTAATGAACTAGACTGAACAACTTTCTGTGGTAGAGAATTCCACAGGTTCTCAACTCTCTGGGTGAAAAAGTTTCTCCTCATCTCGGTCCTACATGGCTTACCCCTTATATTTAGACCATAACCTCTGGTTCTGGACTTCCCCAACATCAGGAACATTCTACCTGCATCTAACATGTCCAGTCCCGTCAGAATTTTATAAATTTCTAAGATATCCCTTCTCATTCTTCTAAATTCCAGTGAGTATAAGCCTAGCCGATCCAGTCTTTCCTTGTATGTCAGTCCTGCCGTCCCGTGATCGGTCTGGTGAAACTTCGCTGTACTCCCTCAATAGCAAGCACGTCCTTCCTCAGATTAGGAGACCAAAACTGCACACAATACTCAAGGTGTGGTCTCACCAAGGCCTTGTACAACTGCAATAAGACTTCACTGCTCTTATACTCAAATCTCCTCGCTATGAAGGCCAGCATGCCATTTGCTTTCTTTACTGCCTGCTGTACCTGCATGCCTATCTTC
Organism: Pristiophorus japonicus; assembly: GCF_044704955.1. Taxonomy (NCBI): domain Eukaryota; kingdom Metazoa; phylum Chordata; class Chondrichthyes; family Pristiophoridae; genus Pristiophorus; species Pristiophorus japonicus. Next base: position 209,037,642 of record NC_091985.1, read on the forward strand.
AATGACTGATGTACCATGAAACCCAGGTCTCTTTGCACCTTCCCTTTTCATAATCTGTCACCATTCAGATAATAATCTGCCTTCATGTTTTTGCCACCAAAGTGGATAACCTCACATTTATCCACATTATACTGCATCTGCCATGCATTTGCCCATTCACCTAACCTGTTCAAGTCCCCCTGCAGCCTCTTAACATCCTCCTCACAGCTCGCACTGCCACCCAGCTTCGTGTCATCTGCACTATCTGCAACTGGAGTATTGTGTCCAATTCTGGGCACCGCATTTTCGAAAGTATGTGGAGGCCTTGGAGAGGGTGCAGAAAAAATGTACAAGATTGATTCCAGGGATGAGGGACTTCAGTTACTTGGATAGACTGGAGAAGCTGGGATTGTTCTCCTTAGAGCAGAGATTGAGAGGAGATTTGTTGGTTTTTAAAATCATGAGGAGTCTGGACAGAGTTGATAGAACCTGTTCCCATTGGCGGATGGGTCAAGAAGCAGATGACACAGATTTAAGGTGATGGGCAGAAGAACCAAGGGCGACGTCAGAAAAGCCCTTTTTACGCAGCGAGTGGTCAGTCTCTGGAATGCACTGCCGGAAAGGGAGATAGAGGCAAACTCAATCAAAGCTTCCAAAAGGGAGTTGGGTAAGTACAAGAAGGAGAGAAGTTTGTGGGGCTACGGGAAAGGGTGGGGGAGTGGGACCAGCTAACCAGAGCCGGCACGGGCTCGATGGACCAAATGGCCTCCTTCCGTGCTGTAACCACTCTCTGATTGTAAAGGTGATGATAAAGCTCTTGTCCAGGACGCTGCATCTCCCAGGCACTGGGACCCAGTGAGGAACAGAAACCCTGAAGCCCCACCCACTGGGGAGCCCAAGCCCCTCCCACCCAGGCTCAGCCCCGCCCACTGGGGGGGGGAACCACAAGCCCCTCCCACCCGGGCTCAGCCCCGCCCACTGGGGAGCCCAAGCCCCACCCACTTGGGGCCCAAGCCCCTTCCACCCAGGCTCAGCCCCGCCCACTGGGGGCCCTAGCCCCTCCCACCTGGGCTCAGCTCCGCCCACTGGGGGCCCAAGCCCCTCCCACCCTGGCTCAGCCCCGCCCACTGGGGGCCCAAGCCCCTCCCACCCTGGCTCAGCCCCGCCCACTGGGGGGCCACAAGCCCCGCCCCTCACACACTCGAATTGTTGAGAGTTTCGATGAGGGACTCAGTGAGGGCTTTTTTCAACTGGTATTCCAGGCTGTGAGAGAAGGGGAGCAGCATTTACAGAGCAAAGTCCCAGTCCACATCACACCCAGGTCAGACACAATCACTGCATTCATCAGAGCCCCAATATCATCGGGCTCTGAGTGTGGAAGGGCAAATGTTTGTCTGTTCTGTGTGTGGGCAAAGATTTCAAACATTCAAACATCAGTGTGACTGGAAAAGCACCAACTCGAGTGAGAGTATTCCAGTGCACCGACTGTGGAAAGGGCTTTTACCAGTTACACAACCTGAAAAAACATCGCACCATTCATAGCGGGGAGAAACCGTACACATGTTGTGTGCGTGAACGAGGCTTCAACTGATCGTCCAACTATGGAGAGTCACAAGGACACACACCATGGAGAAACTGTGTAAATGTGGGGACTGTGGGAAGGGATTCAATTCCCCCTCCCAGCTGGACACTCATCAACGCAGTCACACCGGGGAGGCCGTTCAGTTGCTCTTGCTGTCTGAAGACTTTCAAAGAATCATCAAACCTGCTGAAATACCAACAAATGTTCACTGACGAGGGATCATTTAGGTGCTGTCACTGTGCAAAGACATTTGCTCACTCGTCCAACCTACTGAAACACCAGTGAGTTCACATCAGGTAAAGGTTGTTCACCTGCTCCGTATGTGGGAAGGGAGTCACTCGTTCATCTAAACTGCTGACCCACAAGTGAGTTCACACTGGGAAGAGGCCATTCTCCTGCTGCATGTGTGGGATGAGATTCACTCCGTCATGCAACCTCTGGACACACCAGCTTGTTCACACTGATAATAGATCTTTGAAATGTTCTGACAGTGAGAAGAGCTTTAAAAGCACAAAGGTTCTGCTGACACACCAGCGAATTCACACTGCGGAGATGCTGTTCACCTACCCCGAGTGTGCAAAGGGACTCACTAATTTATCCAACCTGCTGAGGCACCAGCAAGTTCACAAGTGAGTACAGGGATTGGATTCTGCTGTTAATCATATCCAGGACTGAACCATGTTCATTCGGGCAGTTGGGGTTTGGTAAAACTGATGTTAGTAACCCCTATAACTGGGCTGGAGTTTAATCTGTATCAATGTCCAATAAATCAGGTTTGTGTCCCACACACACAGTGTGTCAGGTCCTTGATTTCTCGACAATAAGCCAAACTGATTGCACACTTGTTACAAATTGTGTGGAATACATCTGAGAACTGAGTTCTCACAACTTTTTTAAAGATGGATCTACCAGGTGTCCAAGTCTGACAGGAAATACATTTCTATTATATCACAGGTCCAGTCCAACTATCCAGGGCAGTGAGTCCCTGTAATATTGTTTTTTAACCTATGGGAAATATTCTGATAATCTGTTATTGTCACAGGGCAAAGCAGTATTTTTAGTTTAACATCAATTTAATCAAACTCAATGGGCAATTGATCTTCAAAGGGACAGTGTCGGCAGTTCTGAAGCTCATTTCTCTCTGTGAGTAAGTCAGAATGAGAAGCTGATGTTTCACAAAGGGAGACCTCGCCAGACCAAAGGACATTGGTGGCGTTTAACAGGCTGTTTGTGTCACTGGGCTACAGGAGGCTATTTGTGACATAAGGAAAGCTGGTCACAGCAAACAAACAGTTTACCGGCCTGTCCAGGGCCCACTCAGACCCCACCTTCTCTCTCTCACTATTGGTTGTGCTGCAGTAATTGCTCCTCTGACATTTCCTCTCTTGTCCCTCCTACACCCCTAATACACGGCCCTACACAATCTCCCTCCCCCTACATCCTCACTGTGCTGGAACCCACACCAGTCTTCCCATCTGCTCCTTGTTCTCTCCCTGGATCCTGAAACTGCAGAACTAACTCTTCCTCTCCTGAAGTCTACAGGCTCTAAAACTGAAGCTTGGTGGCCCTCAGTCCCTACTCCGTGATTTACCTCCCCTTCTCTCCTCCTCTTTCCCCCTTGGTTGTGTTCTACACTCTGGGCCTTGGCCTTCCCCATGGATTCTCAGTATGAACAGGGGGATGTGTGTTGAGACAGGATGTCCCACCTCTCCACCTTTAAAGGGTCATGGAGAGGACCCGCTGGGCTGAATGGCCCTGCTTTATGACATCACTGCAGTGCCTAGCAACCACCCTCCCTGAGCCTTGCTCATTATAGAAACATAGAAACATAGAAAATAGGTGCAGGAGTAGGCCATTCGGCCCTTCGAGCCTGCACCGCCATTCAATGAGTTCATGGCTGAACATGCAACTTCAGTACCCCATTCCTGCTTTCTCGCCATATCCCTTGATCCCCCTAGTAGTAAGGACTACATCTAACTCATTTTTGAATAAATTTAGTGAATTGGCCTCAACAACTTTCTGTGGTAGAGAATTCCACAGGTTCACCACTCTCTGGGTGAAGAAGTTTCTCCTCATCTCGGTCCTAAATGGCTTACTCCTTATCCTTAGACTGTGACCCATGGTTCTGGACTTCCCCAACATTGGGAACGTTCTTCCTGCATCTAACCTGTCTAAACTCGTCAGAATTTTAAACGTTTCTATGAGATCCCCTCTCATTCTTCTGAACTCCAGTGAATACAAGCCCAGTTGATCCAATCTTTCTTGGGCTGGGTTGAGCTCAGTGCTGTTACAGGAAGGGAAACAGGAACAGGATTTGGCCCGTGTGGAACCCAGGATTAATGGGGAGAGGTACAGGATCAATTTATACCTTATTGAGTGAGAAATGTCAGTGTCCCGGACACTCCCTGTCCCTCAGTATCTGTGTCGGGGAGCGACCGATGGATTCACTCTGTATCTAGCCTGTGCAGTGCCCGACTGGAAAGTGGTTGATGCTGGCATGAGGTGCTTAGCTCAATGAACACAACATTTATCCCAAAGATGATCAGATTAACCCATCAGCTTCTCCCCTGGGCACAGGTCCTGAAGGACTGGGAGTGTCTCTAATAATTTGGCTGCTGTCCTTAATCAAATTTAAACACCTCACTCATCACTTTTTAAAATTCCTTCATGCGATGTGGGTGTCGCCTCTCACCTCTCATTCTTCCAAACGCTAGAGAATATAGGCCTGGTCTACTCAATCTCTCATAGGACAACCCCCCCATCCCAGGAATCAGTCTGGTGAACCTTCATAGAAACATAGAAACATAGAAAATAGGTGCAGGAGTAGGCCATTCGGCCCTTCTAGCCTGCACCGCCATTCAATGAGTTCATGGCTGAACATTCAACTTCAGTACCCCATTCCTGCTTTCTCGCCATACCCCTTGATCCCCCTAGTAGTAAGGACCTCATCTAACTCCTTTTTGAATATATTTAGTGAATTGGCCTCAACAACTTTCTGTGGTAGAGAATTCCACAGGTTCACCACTCTCTGGGTGAAGAAGTTCCTCCGCATCTCGGTCCTAAATGGCTTATCCCTTATCCTTAGACTGTGACCTCTGGTTCTGGACTTCCCCAACATTGGGAACATTCTTCCTGCATCTAACCTGTCTAACCCCGTCAGAATTTTAAATGTTTCTTTGAGGTCCCCTCTCATTCTTCTGAACTCGTTGCACTCCCTCTGATACGTTCGTAATAAACTGAATACTGTGTACAATGAGCAAGTGTGACCTTAGCTCCTTTAATAAGATTCCAGAGTGCAGGTACCGTGTGGGTGGCCTGCTTATATACTGTGCTCCCAAGAGATGCTGGGATCCCTTGGGACTCCAACAGGTAGGCCCTCTGGTAGTAGTGTAATACAGGTTACAAGGGGTTAAATACATAACATCACTCCCCCGTGAAGTCAATAGTACACTTATTTACAAGGTGAGATGATCTGGGGCTTTTCACTCCCTTGTCGATTGTCTCGGTACAAATGCGAATGTGGATGAGGTGGTTAGTTCTTCACTGGGCTGCTGGGGATGGTGAGTTCAGCTTCATGGTCAACCATGATGTCAGTTGCCACTTGTGTGTGTGTTGGAGGGTCAAAGTTGGTGGTGTCTTCTTTGGGTTGTTCGTAGCTGTTGGTGAACTGTAATTTGATTTGGTCTAAATGTTTTCTGCATGTTAGTCCATTGGCCAATTTGACCTGGAACACCCTACTCCCCTCCTTGGCTATGACCGTGCCAGCGAGCCATCTGGGACCCTGTCCATATTTGAGTACAAACACAGGATCATTGATCTCAATATCGCATGACAAATTTGTGCGGTCATGGTACATACTTTGTTGATGCCGCCTGCCCTCCACGTGATCATAGAGATCAGGGTGAACAAGAGAGAGCCTTGTTTTGAGAACGCTTTTCATGAGCAGCTTGGCTGGGGGAACGCCGGTGAGTGAGTGGGGTCTGGTGCGGTAGCTGAGCAGCACTCGGGATAGGCAGAACTGCAGGGAGCCTTTCGACACGCATTTCAGGCTTTGCTTGATGGTCTGAACTACCCACTTTGCCTGGCTGTTGGATGTGGGCTTGAATGGGGCAGATGTGACGTGCTTGATCCCATTGCAGGTCATGAATTCCTTGAATTCAGAACTGGTGAAACACGATCCATTGTCGCTGATCAGGACATCAGGAAAGCTGGGCAAGGCAAACATGGCTCGTAGGCTTTCAATAGTGGCCGTGGACATGCTTACAGACATTATTGCACATTCAATCCATTTTGAGTAAGCATCCACGACAACCAAAAACATTTTGCCTAGAAATGGGCCCGCGTAGCCCACATGGATCCTCAACCACGGTTTGGAGGGCCACGACCACAAACTTAGCGCTGCCTCTCTGGGTGCATTGCTCAGCTGAGAGCAAGTATTGCACTGGCGCACGCATGACTCTAAATCTGAGTCAATGCCGGGCCACCACAGATGGGATCTGTCTATGGCTTTCATCATTACAATGCCTGGGTGTGTGCTGTGCAGTTCACAAATGAACATATCTCTGCCTTTCTTGGGCACGACCACACGATTGTCTCACAACAGACAGTCCGCCTGCAGGGACATTTCGTCTTTGTGCCTGTGGAATGGCTTAATCGCCTCCTGTATCTCCGCTGGGCACCGGACCAGCTTCCTGGAGGATAGTTTTTTTTACCAAGGACAGTAAAGGATCGTGGCTGGTCCAGGTCCTGATCCAGTGGGCTGTAATGGGGGACTTTTCATTTTCGAATGCATCCATTACCGTGAGCAAGTCCGCTGGCTGTGTCATTTCCACCGGTGGTGGGCAATGACAGCCGACTGAGAGCATCAGCGCAGTTCTGTGTGCCCGGTCTGTGGTGGATTACTTAGTTGTACGCTGACAGCGTGAGCGCCCATCTTTGGATGCGGGCAGAGGCATTGGTGTTAATCCCTTTACTCTCAGAGAACAGTGATATGAGTGGCTTGTGGTCAGTTTCAAGTTCAAACTTGAGGCCAAATAAGTACTGGTCCATTTTCTTTACCCAGTAAACGCACGCTTTTTCAATCATGCTGTAGGCCCTTTCGGCCTTGGAAAACTTCCTGGATGCATAAGCGACCGGTTGCAAAATCCCCGATTCGTTAGCCTGTTGTAACACACACCCGACCCTGTATGACGACACATCACAAGCTAGCACTAATCTTTTACAAGGGTTATACAGGACAAGCAGTTTGTTTCAACACAACAGATTTCTGGCTTTCGGAAAGGCAGCCTCTTGTGAATTCCCCCATACCCAGTCGTCTCCCTTGCGCAGTAGCACATGTAGGGGTTCTAGCAGGGTGCTTAACCCAGGCAGGAAATTACTGAAATAGTTAAGGAGTCCCAGGAACGATCGCAGCTCCATCACATTCTGTGATCTCAGCGCGTTCTTGATGGCCTCCGTCTTGGCATCGGTGGGTCTGATGCCATCTGCTGCAATTCTTCTTCCCAGGAACTCAACCTCCTGTGCCAGGAAAATATATCGAGCATTTCAACCTGAGTCCCAACTGACTAAGAACCTCTTCCAGATTCTTCAAGTGCTCGATGGTGTCCTGACCTATAACCAGGATATTGTCCTGGAAAACCACAGTGTGAGGAACTGACTTTAGCAGGCTCTCCATGTTCCATTGGAAGATTGACGCAGCTGACCGAATCCTGAACGGGTATCTGTTATAGATGAACAGACCTTTGTTCATGCAGTTGAGGCCTTTCGAAGACTTCTCCAGCTCCTGTGTCATGTAGGCCGAGGTCAGGTCCAGCTTGGTGAATGTCTTTCCTCCAGCCAGAGTCACAAATAGGTCGGATGCCTTGGGTAGCGGGTACTGGTCCTGTAGCGAAAACCGGTTAATCGTTACTTTATATTCCCCACAAATTCTGACCGTGCTGTCTTCTTTAAGTACTGGGACAATCAGATTAGCCCACTCAGTGAATTCCACTGGCACGATGATGCCTTCTCGCTGCAGCCTGTCCAGCTCAATTTCCACTTCCTTATGCATCATATATGGTACTGCCCATGCCTTGTGGTGGATGGGTCGTGTACCGGGGATGAAATGGATTTGCACTTTCACCCCTGAGAAGCTTCCAATGCCTGGCTTGAACAACGATGGGAACCTGCTCAAAACCTGGGCACATGAGGCGTCGTTGACGGACGAAAGCGCTCGGATGTCTTCCCAGTTCCAGCGGATTTTTCCCAGCTAGCTTCTGCCAAACACTGTGGGGCCATCCCCTGGCACAATCCACAGTAGGAGTTCGTGTTCTGCTCCATCATAGGAGACTTTGACTTCTGCACTGCCAATTACAGGGATTATTTGCTTGGTGTAAGTCCTTAGTTTGGTGTGAATGGGGCCGAGCTTGGGCCTGTGTGTCTTTTTGCCCCACTGCCTGTCGTTAGCCTTTTTACTCATTATCGACTGACTCGCACCCGTGTCCAGTTCCATAGATACTGGAATTCCGTTCAGTTCAACTTTCAACATTATTGGTGGATATTTCGTGGTGAATGTGTGCACCCCGTACACTTCTGCCTCCTCGGTATGAGTTTCCAATTCAGCCTGATCCACAGCGGATCGATCTTCCTCTGCAACGTGGTGGTTTGCAGGGTTTGCAGTTCACCTGCACATTCACTGGAGGTGTCCCATTGTTCTGCAACCATTGCATGCATAGTGTTTTAAGTGCCATTGATGGGGCCAATGATCATCTCCACAGCACCAACAAGGTGTTAACTGCCTCGCATTAACCATTGATGGTGGACTCTGGGTCATCTGAGGTCGGGCAGCAACAGCCGGCGTGTACGTTCTGCCATGTATATTTCTGCTCGAAAACAGCATTACTTTGTGCACAGTACTGGTCGAAACGTCTTTACTCTGCTAAATCTGTTTGGTGTTGTCGCTGGTAGACATAAGTGCCTGGGCTATTGTTATGGCTTTACTTAGATTCGGAGTTTCAACAGTCAATAGTTTGCGAAGGATTAGCTCATGGCCAATGCCCAGTACAAAAAAGTCTCTAAGCATTTGTTCTAGGAATCCCTCAATTCACAATATCCTGTGAGGCGCCTTAGTTCGGCGACATAGCTCGCCAATTACTGGCACTCTGACCGTTGACATGTGTAGAATTGATATCTCGCCATAAGAACACTTTCCTTATGATTTATTTGCTCCTGGACCAGCGTACACAATAATTCATAAAATTTAGCTGTTGGTTTTGCCGGAGCTAGGAGATTCTTCATGAGGTCATAGGTTGTTGCCCCACAGACAGTTAGGAGGATCGCCCTTCATGTGGCAGCGTTCTCGTCCTCTTCCAACTCATTGGCCACGAAGTATTGGTCAAGTCTCTCCACGAAGGCCTCCCAATCATTCCCTTCTAAGAACTTCTCCAGGATACCAACAGTTCTTTGCATTTTTGCGCGGTTGTTCGTTACCTCATCACCAATTGATAGCTCATAATAAAGGATGAAACTGAGTACTGTGTACAATGAGCAAGTGTGACCTTAGCTCCATTAATGAGACTCCAGAGTGTAGGTACCTCATGGGTGACCTGCTTATATACCTGTTGGAGTCCTAAGGGATGCTGGGATCCCTTGGGACTCCAACAGGTGGGCCCTCTGGTGATAGTGTAATGCAGATTGCAAGGGGTTAAATACATAACACCCACGACCACCGTCCTGGGGCCAATACTTATCACTTTGCTGTGTGTGGGAGCTTGCTGTGCATGAATTAGCTGCGGCGTTTCCCACATTACAACAGCTACCACATGGGAATGTGCTGTGAGGGGCTTGCAGGGGTCCTGAGGCTGTGAATGGTGCTGTTGAAATACAACGCTGGGTGTGAGCACGTGTGAGGGGGAATGGGGCTGGGAGAGGTTACTGACTCTGTGCAGACCCAGTACAGGAAATACAATCGCTGGCCTCCCTCATCTTCACCGTCCTCCGCTGCCCCTGATGCTGATCTAACAGGCCCAGAACTATTGGTGAGTCACCACAGGCCGCACCGGGCGGGAGGGAGGGGGATAATCGTGTACAGTGGAGGAAAGGTAACCATGTTCGGGTGTGGGGTGGGTATGTACGGGGGGTGGAGGGGGCCTGTGGAGGGGAGGAGGACGGGGGAGGGGGGGTAACCATGTGCAAGCGGCGGGGGGGGGAGGGAGAGAGAGGAGGGGGAGAGGGTGAGGGGGGGAGAGAGAGGGGGAGGGAGGGGGAGAGAGAGGGGGCGGGAGGAGGGGAAGGGGCGAGGGTGAAGAGGGAGGGTGAAGAGGGGAGGGGGAGAGGGAGAGGGGGAGAGGGGAGAGGGAGGTGGGGAGAAGGGAGAGGGAGGTAGGGTGACTGCGGGTAAGGTGCAGAGAGTGTGGGAGGGAGAGAGAGAGGGGGGAGAGAGAGGGAGGTGGACAGGAGAGGGGGAGAGGGAAGGAGAGGGGAGAGGGGCGGGTGAGAGAGGGGGGAGAGCGAGAGAGTATATCTTGCGCTCTCTCTCAAAATCTCTCCCTCTCTGTCTCTCCCTCTCTCCCTCTCTGTCATAAGAACAGAAGAAATAGGGGCAGGAGTAGGCCATATGGTCCCTCGAGCCTGCTCCACCATTCAATACAATCTCCCCCTCCCCCTCTCAACCTCCTCCCCCTCTCAACCCCCATTCCCATCTCAACCCCCTCCCCCTCTCAACCCCCTCCCCCTCTCACCCCTCCACCTCCCTCTCCCCCTCCAATCTTGGCTGATCCGATCATGGACTCAGCTCCACTTCCCCGCTTGCTCGCCATAACCCCTTATTCCCTTATCATTTAAGAAACTATCTATTTCTATCTTAAATTTATTCAATGTCCCAGCTTCCACAGCTCTCCAAAGCAGCGAATTCCACAGATTTACAACCCTCTGAGAAAATAAATTTATCTTTGTCTGTTTTGAATGGGCGATCCCTTATTCTAAGATCATGCCCTCTAGTTCTAGTCTCCCCCATCAGTGGAAACATTCTCTCTGCATCCACCTTGTAAAACGCCCTCATAATCTTAAATGTTTTGATAAGATCACCTCTCATTCTTCTGAATTCCAATGAGTAGAGGCCCAACCTACTCAACCTTTCCTCATAAGTCAACCCCCTCATCTCTGGAATCAACCTAGTGAGCCACCTCTGAACTGCCTCCAAAGCAAATATATCCTTTCTTAAGTATGGAAACCAAAACTGCACGCAGTATTCCAGGTATGGCCTCACCAATACCCTTTATAACTGTAGCAAGACTTCCCTGCTTTTATACTCCATCCCCTTTGCAATACCAGCCAAGGTATCATTGGCCTTCCTGATCACTTGCTGTACTTGCATTCTATCCTTTTGTGTTTCATGTACAAGTACGCCCTGGTCCCGCTGTACTGAAGCACTTTGCAATCTTCCTCCATTTAAATAATAATTTGCTCTTTGATTTTTTTTCTGCCAAAGTACATGACCTCACACTTTCCAACATTATACTCCATCTGCCAGATTTTCGCCCACTCACTTAGCCTGTCTATGTCCTTTTGCAGATTTCTTGTGTCGTCCTCACACATTGCTTTTCCTCCCATGTTTGTATCATCAGCAAACTTGGTTACATTACACTCGGTCCCTTCTTCCAAGTCTTGAATATAGATTGTATTAATGGTCCCAGCACTGATCCCTGCAGCATCCCACTAGTTACTAATTGCCAAACAGAGAACAAACCATTTATCCCGACTCTCTGTTCTCTGTTAGTTAGCCAAACCTCTATCCATGCTAATATATTTCCCCAATCCCGTGAACTTTATTTTGTGCAGAAGGTGTCACATACCATGTATTTAGAAACATAGAAACATAGAAATTTACATCGCAGAAGGAGGCCATTTCAGCCCATTATGTTCGCGCGGCCACCAAAGAGCCACACGGCCCTTGGTCAGCAGCCCTAATGGTTAAATATAAACCTATGAACAATGACGGAAAGGCAAAGAGCACCCAGCCCAACCAGTCTGCCTCACCACAACTGTGACACTCCTTATACTGAAACATTCTACACGCCACCCCAACCAGACCCATCTGATCTCCTGGAAGAGACAAAAACCAGGTAAAAACCCAGGCCAATTTAGAGAGACAAAATGTGGGAAAATTCCTCTCCGACCCATCCAGGTGATCGAAAATAGTCCAGGAGATCATCCTGGTTGTATTTTATTCCCTGCAGCACTCACCATTATATCTGCACCGTCCAACAAAAGGTCATCCAGTCTAATCCCAATTACAGCTCTAGGTCTATAACTGTGCAGGTTACTGCACTTTAAGTGCCCATCCATCCATCTCTTAAAAGTAGTGAGGGTTTCTGCATCCACCACTCTTCCAGGCAGTGAGTTCCAGATCCCCACAACCCTCTGCGTTAAGAAACCAACCCCCCCCCCACAACAAATCCCCTCTAAAACTTCCACTAACCACCTTAAAACTATGCCCCCTCGCAATAGACCCCTCCACCAATGGAAATAGACCCTTATTATCCACTATGTCCAGGCCCCTCAATATTTTGTACATCTCAATGAGGTCTCCTCTCAACCTCCTCTGTTCCAATGAGAACAAACCCAGCCTATCCAATCTGTCCTCATAACTAAGATTCTCCATTCCAGGCAGCATCCTAGTAAATCTCTTCTGCACCCTCTCTAGTGCAATGACGTCCTTCTATAATACGTCGACCAGAACTGCAAGCAATACTCGAGCTGTGGCCTAACCAAAGTATTATACAATTTAAGCATAACCTCCCTGCTCTTTTATTCAATGCCTCAGCCAATAAAGGCAAGCATTCGATATGCCTTCTTAACCACCTTATCCTCCTGGCCTGCCACTTTCAGGGATCTGTGTACAAGCACTCCAAGGTCCCTTTGTTCATCTACACTATTAAGTGGCCTATCGCTTAATGTGTATGCCCTATCCGTATTAGCCCTCCCAAAGTGCATTACCTCACACTTCTCTGAATTAAATTCCATTTGCCACTGCTTTGCCCACCTGACCAGTAGATTGATATCCTCCTGCAGCCCATTACGTTTCTCTTCATTATCAACCACACAGCCAATTTTAGTCTCGTCTGCAAACTTCTGAATCATACTCCCTATATTCAAATCTAAATCGTTGATATATACCACGAAAAGAAAAGGACCCAGTACTGAGCCCTGCAGAATCACACTGGAAATATCCTTCCAGTCACAAAAACATCCATCAATCATTACCCTTTGCTTCTTACTCCAAGCCAATTTTTGAATCAATTTGCCACTTTGCCCTGGATCCCATGGGCTTTAACCTTCATGATCAGTCCATCATGTGGAACCTTATCAAAAACCTTGCTGAAGTTCATATATATTACATTGTACACACAACCCTCATCGACCGTCTCGGTTACCTCCTCAAAAAATTCAATCAGGTTAGTCAGAAACGACCTTCCCTTAACAAATCCTTGCTGACTGACCCTAATTAATCCTTGCCTTTCCAAATGCAGGTTAGGCTGACAGGCCTGTAATTATTCGGCCGATCCCTTTCTTCCTTCTTAAACAAGGGTACTACATTAGCAGTCCTCCAATCCTCCGGCACCATGCCCAGATCCAAAGAGGACTGGAAAATGATGGTCAAGGCCTCTGCTCTTTCCTCTTTTGCATTCGTTCATGGGATGTGGGCGTCCCACAGGTTACCTCGTAAACAGCTGGCGACCAAAGCGGCCTGGAAGAGTGCTCCAGCCACGGGCGGAGTGAAGAAGCCTCATCGCTACAGACCCGGCACCGTGGCTTTGAGGGAGATCCGCCGCTACCAGAAATCCACCGAGCTGCTGATCCGCAAACTGCCCTTCCAGCGCCTGGTGCGGGAGATCGCTCAGGACTTCAAGACCGACCTGCGCTTCCAGAGCTCGGCCGTCATGGCCCTGCAGGAGGCCAGCGAGGCTTACCTGGTGGGGCTCTTTGAGGACACCAACCTGTGCGCCATCCACGCCAAGCGAGTCACCATCATGCCCAAAGACATCCAGCTGGCCCGCCGCATCCGCGGGGAGCGCGCCTAGACTCCCCCTGCCTCGGCTCGGAGCTTCAGCACCAAGTGAAACAACGGCTCTTTTCAGAGCCACCAAATCAACAAAAGAAAGAGCTGCGATCTCCTGTAACCAGAGCTTCGTGTTGTTCATTAACCCATTGTAGGGACGGGCAGAGGGTGTGGTATTGATTACTGATCGTGTGTTCATATACCAGCTCGGTTCACATGAGCTTTGACTAATATAAACTAATGAGCCCTTTAATATTTTCAGAAACTGACATCGGCTTTGCGTCGCTCTGACCTCGAGTTCCCCGGGGCAGAGCACAGATTTCCCCATTCGGTGTTGCCGGAGAATGGGGACAGGCAGATCTGGGAAGCACTGCAATGGATCCGGGTCCTGTATGTGTATATCGCTCGCTGATGCAGTGCGGTGTAAACTGACTGGCTTAGCAGAGAAATACACAGCCGGAACGGCCGGAGCTCCCGAGAACAAAAACAGCATTCAAACTATCTCAAACCAGACAAGAATTAAACTAGGCCCTTTCATTACTATATTAATTCATCATCGCCGACTCTCTAGTTTTCAGACACATTAAATAATATTTAAGGAACCGGTGGCGGTATTTATACAATTGTTGAGTGACAACTGTAGTTCAGTTATTCGCTGTTAACTGGAAGAGTGTATGTGTGAGTAGAGAACCGTAATGCAGAGACTGGGAACTGAAAACTCCCGCATACGGATAAGGGGTAAGCCATTTAGGACTGAGATGAGGAGAAACTTCTTCACTCAGAGTTGTGAACCTGTGGAATTCCCTACCGCAGAGAGTTGTTGATGCCAGTTCGTTGGATATATTCAAGAGGGAGTTAGATGTGGCCCTTATGGCTAAAGGAGATCAAGGGGTATGGAGAGAAAGGGGTACTGAGGTGAAAGATCAGCCATGATCTTATTGAATGGTGGTGCAGGCTCGAAGGGCCGAATGGTCTACTCCTGCACCTATTTTCTACGTTTACATGTCTGAAATAAGCCAATCTATCGGTACATGAATTCAAGGGCTCTCACTCCATTAAGTCAGTAAGCAGCCCTTCTACAGATACTGTGAATGTCTCTGAAAAGAGCCTTTGGTTATTAGATTAAATCTTGGCCGCTTTACTTGGTCTTGGACGAAGTGGTGGTTTTCTTGGGCAGCAACACAGCCTGAATATTAGGCAGCACCCCACCTTGAGCAATGGTCACCTTTCCCAGCAGCTTATTGAGCTCCTCGTCGTTGCGGATGGCCAGCTGCAGGTGCCTGGGGATGTTGCGGATCTTCTTGTTGTCGCGGGCCGCGTTGCCGGCCAGCTCCAGGATTTCAGCGGTCAGATACTCGAGCACAGCAGCCATGTAAACCGGGGCTCCGGCACCCACACGCTCAGCATAGTTCCCATTTCACAGGAGTCTATGAACACGGCCCACAGGGACCTGCAGTCCGGCCCGGGAGGAACGAGACTTGGCCTTGGCCCGAGCTTTACCGTCGGTTTTTCCTCTTCCAGACAATCCACAGGTTCAGAGAAAGAATGCGAAACTCCTCCCTCATCTGCTCTTCTTATACATTCTGGACGGATGCAGGGAGTGAACTTGTGATTGGTCGCTCTGCGGTACATTTCATTGGTCTTTTCCGATGACCAATCACCATGTGTTTAGCCCGCCAATGAAAAGAAGGCGAAAATTATTGTTCGACATCCAACGAATCTTCAATTTCAAAAACCCCGCCAATAATTTTTACAATGCGGATTATGTTAATAAATTCATCATTAGCCAAAGATTTCCAAACACTTTTTATTCCATATTGCCTTCCAAATTCCAGGATGTTACAATCAGGATTAAATTATGGTTCACTTTCAAACATTCTGTAACGGGACACATTCCAGCTCAATCTTTGTACAATTTGGGAATCACAGATCATGGATCGATCCTCCGCACAGGCGGGAGTGAGACCAGAACTGGGAGTCCTTCTGTGAAAAGAGAAGAGGGACAGAGTGTTCAAACTGCCCCGTTCTGGTCTCTGTAAGAACTCCCATTCTGGGTTGTTGCACACGCAGGCCCCGGGTAATAAGCGGGTTGACTAACTAGAATTTTTTTTATTCAAAAGGGCTTGAGAGAATGAGGTGAATAAAGTCTGAGTCTCCCCCCTTAAAACAAGACCATAATTCGTCGGCAGGCGACCAGGGAGTGTTTATAGTTTAATGGGAGGGAAATTCATCAACGAAGCTAAGGCTGAACCGGACAGTAAAACCGATTATCTGAAAATTCGTATCTAAATCTACCCTGGATCTTTAAATGTTGTCAAAAACACTTGCTCAGGAAATAACTGCAGTAAATTGAGGTTAAAGGATGACGCGTTTGTGCAGCTCTTTCAGAGAGGTTTTGGGTGGCTCTTAAAAGAGCCGTTGTGTTTGGGGTTTGTTCCGTCAGAACAGCGTGGAGCTTTACTTGGAGCTGGTGTACTTGGTGACCGCCTTTGTCCCTTCCGACACAGCGTGCTTGGCCAACTCCCCAGGCAGCAGCAGGCGCACGGCGGTCTGGATCTCCCGGGAGCTGATGGTGCAGCGCTTGTTGTAATGGGCCAGGCGGGAAGCCTCACCCGCGATGCGCTCGAAAATATCGTTCACAAACGAGTTCATGATGCCCATGGCTTTGGAGGAGATGCCGGTGTCGGGGTGAACCTGCTTCATCACTTTGTAGATGTAGATGGAGTAACTCTCCTTCCTCGACTTTCTGCGCTTCTTGCCGCCCTTCGGTGCCGTTTTCTTGATCACTTTCTTGGCGCCTTTCTTGGCAGTAACGGATTTCTTCTCTTCAGGCATCGTCTTGTTCAATCCGACCCAGACATGACGTAAACTCAGCTCGGAGCTCGCATTATATCGGCAGCCCCACACTCCGCCCACAGCCCTATGCTAATGAGGGATGGGTGAAGGCAACGATTGTGATTGGTTCATTCGCTGCGTTGTCAATTGCCATTGTTCTGTAATTCTCTGATTGGATGTTTAAAGAGACCAATCAGATTTACTGCTCGCCACAATCTCAAATTCTTAAATTAGGTCATCAGTTACATCCCCTCCCGAGCCATATTCTGTTCTTTATCGATCTAGATGTCTACATGTTCGACAGACATTGACCGGTTTGTAACCGAGATTGCCTGAGGGTCACTTCTGGTCAGGACTTGGAAGTCCTTCTGTGAGGGCAAAAGACCCTCACTGTCCATCCGCCCTGATGCTGCCTTCCTCCCACCATTTAATTCAACACCTTTCTTATCTGTCACTGCTGTAACTATATTAGTTGTTTCAGTGTTACCTTCACCTGGAATATGTCGTACCTTCTGTGCCGTAAACCGCCTATTTCCCTTAGCATAGGGGACATAAATTTAAAGTAATTGGCAAAAGGTTTAGAGGGGAAATTTCTTCACGCAGAGGGTGGTGGGGGTCTGGAACTCACTGCCTGAAAGGGTGGTAGAGGCAGAAAACCTCACCATATTTACAACTACTTGGACGTGCACTTGAAGTGCCGTAACCTGCAGGGTTACGGACCTAGAGCTGGAAAGTGGGATTCGGCTGGATAGCCTTTTGTTCGCCGGCACGGACACGATGGGCCGAAGTGGCCTCCTTCCGTGCTGTAAGCTTCGATGATAGATGTCTATAATTCTGAAACAAAGGACATTCCGTCCATCGTGCATTTGCCGATTTAAAACATAGAGGCCTTGGCGAAAAATATCTATCGAAACAGAACAAAATATAAATCAACTATACCTCCCTCCTCCCCCCATCTCCACTCCCTGTGAGGCGGTGGGTGGCACTTCGAAGAGCCTTTGCTTTGTGCTTGGGGGAAGAGGGTCGCGTTGAATCCATAGAAAGTGCGGCCCTGCCGTTTCAGAGTGTACACCACATCCATGGCAGTGACCGTCTTGCGCTTGGCTGCTCATTGTAGGCCTAAACTGACCGGCTAAGGAGAAAAATAAACAGCCCGGAGATCCCGGGAACAGAACCAGCATCAAACTCTCAAACCAGACCAGAATTAAACTAGGCCCTTTTAAAAACCGCCGATTCTCTTCATACAGTTTTCATTGATAGACTAAATAATATTTAGGGAACCAGTTGCGGTATTTATACAATTTTTGAGTCTCTGACAACTGTAGTTTAATTATTAGCTACTAACAAAACAGTTTGTGTGAGCAGAAAACCATAATGCAGATACCAGGAACTGAAAATTCCGCATACAGGTCTGAAATAGGCCAATTTATTGGTACCTGAACTCAAGGTCTCCATTAAGACAGTAAGATGCCCTTCCAGATATTGTGAGTGGCTCTGAAAAGAGCCTTTGGGTTATTAGTTTAAATCTTGTCCGCTTTACTTGCTTTTGGACGAAGTGGTGGTTTTCTTGGGCAGCAGCACAGCCTGGATATTAGGCAGCACCCCGCCCTGAGCGATGGTCACCTTTCCCAGCAGCTTGTTGAGCTCCTCGTCGTTGCGGATGGCCAGCTGCAGGTGTCTGGGTATGATGCGGGTCTTCTTGTTGTCACGAGCCGCGTTGCCAGCCAGCTCCATGATTTCAGCGGTCAGATAGTCGAGCACAGCAGCCATGTAGACCGGGGCTCCGGCACCCACACGCTCAGCTTAGTTCCCCTTACGCAGGAGCCTGTGAACACGGCCCACAGGGAACTGCAGTCCGGCCCGGGAGGAGCGAGACTTGGCCTTGGCCCGAGCTTTACCGCTGGTTTTTCCTCTTCCAGACATTTCCACAATCCACAAGCTCAGAGAAAGAATGAGAAACTCCTCCCACATCTGCCCTTCTTATACATTCTGGAGCGATGCAGGGAGCGAACTTATGATTGGTCACTCTGTGGTGAATTTCATTGGTCGTTTCCGATGACCAATCACAGCCTCTTTAGTCCACCAATGAAAGTAGGGCGAAAATTATTGGTTCTCAAAGTCAGAACCTAACGATTTTTTAAATTCAAAAATCCCGCCAATAATTATGTTAGTAACTTAAGCATTAGCCAAATACTTCAAAACACTTTTTGTTTCCTTTTGTCTGATTCCATGTTTCCCTTGCAAATTTCAGCCTCTTACAATCAGTATTAAATTCGGCTTCAGGTTCAAAGTGTCTGTAACGGGCGGGACTCAGTCCCCACTGATTCTGTAATGGGACACATTCCAGCTCCATCGTTGTAAAAGTGAACTTTTTTTCATAGGAGCTGCTGTGGGAGTGAGACTAGAACTGAGAGTCATTCTGTAAAAATAGAAGAGGGACAGAATGTTCAAACTGCCCTGTTCTAGTCTCTAAGAACTCCCATTCTGGGTTGTTACACTGCGGGGAGTCTCGGGTTAATAAATAGACTGAGCCGCAACGGAATAAAAACAAAACGTGAAAAGGGCTTGAGTGAGAACGTGTGACTGAAATCGGAGTTTCTCCGCCCTCCCAAAATAAATTCGTCGGCAGGCTCTGTGAATGAACGGGTCTGAGAGCAAAGGGAAAGCGACCAGGGACCGTGTTTGTAGTTTACTCACTGCGGGAAATTCCAGCGACGCCAAGGTCGAATCCGTCAGTGAAGCTGCTTATGAGAATTCAAAACTAAATCTACAGCTGGAATTGTAAAGGTTCTCAAACACAATTGTTCGGGAAATAATTACAGTAAATTCAGTCTAAAGGGTGATGTGTTTGTGCAGCTCTTTCAATGATGTTGTGGGTGGCTCTTAAAAGAGCCGTTGTGTTTGGGATTTTGTTCCGTCAGGACAGCGTGGAGTTTTACTTGGAGCTGGTGTACTTGGTCACCGCCTTTGTCCCTTCCGATACGGCGTGCTTGGCCAGCTCCCCGGGTAGCAGCAGACGCACGGCGGTCTGGATCTCCCGGGAGCTGATGGTGCGACGCTTGTTGTAATGGGCCAGCGGGAAGCCTCACCCGCGATGCGCTCGAAAATATCGTTCACAAACGAGTTCATGATGCCCATGGCCTTGGAGGAGATGCCGGTGTCGGGGTGAACCTGCTTCATCACTTTGTAGATGTAAATGGAGTAACTCTCCTTCCTCGACTTTCGGCGCTTTTTGCCACCCTTCGGTGATGTTTTCTTGATTACTTTCTTGGCACCCTTTTTCGAAGCTGGTTTCTTTTTTTTTAATTCGTAGCCAATCGTTCCAATTCTTTGTCAAATCACAAACGCCAGAGGTCACCTTGCACATGCCAAGGATCACTCTGCGCCAATGCTCTTAGCCAAAAGGCCTAGAGCCACTGCACCGTTCCTGGAAGTACTGCAATACCAGGTTCGTGCCATGGAGGTGGATGGGTCAAGCCACCCCACACACCTCCGTGGAGGTGGATGGGTCAAGCCACCCCACCCACCTCCTGTTTCCAAAAAAGCAAGCATATACCTTCCTGACCAGGGAGAAACCACCCGGAGGTCATGGTGGCTGGTCAGGTCAGTTACGCATGATCTTAGCCAAAAGGCCGAGAGAAGCTGGTTTCTTTTCCTCAGGCATCGTCTTGTTCAGTCAGGTACAGATATGAAGGAAATTCTGCTCCGGGCTCGCATTATATAGGCAGCCCCACACTCCGCCCACAGCTAATGAGGGATGGGTGAAGGCAATGACTGTGATTGGTTCATTGGCCGCGTTGTCAATTTCCATTGTTCTGTATCTCTCTGATTGGTCTCTTTAAACATCCAATCAGATTTATTGCTCGCCAAATTCTCAAATTCTTGAATAAGGTCATCAATGACATCCCCTCCCGATTTATAATCTGTTCTTTATGTTTCTATTCTGCTCTCAGGCAAAAATGGTTAATGATGGCCGGACTTATGAGGAAGGTTCACTCACGTTTTTTCCTGTATATATTCAATAATCTGAACAGCTGTGTTTGTCGATCTACATTTCCACATGTTCGAGTCATTGACCGGTTTGTAACCGAGATTGCCTGAGGGTCACTTCTGATCAGGACATGGGAGTCCTTCTGTGAAGGCAAGAGCCCCTCACTGTCCTTCCGCCCTGATGCTAGCTTCCACCCATCGATTAATTCAACACCTTTCTTATCTGTCACTGCTGCAACATGAATGTAACAGCATGGATTTATGAAGGGGAAGTCATGTTTGACAAATTTGCTGGAATTCTTTGAGGATGTAATGAACAGGGTGGATAAAGAGGAACCAGTGGATGTAGTGTATTTGGACTTCCAGAAGGCATTTGACAAGGTGCCACCTAAAAGGTTACTGCACAAGACAAAAGTTCACAGGGTTGGGGGTAATATATTAGCATGGATAGGGGATTGGTTAACGAACAGAAACCAGAGAGTCGGGATAAATGGTTCATTCTCAGGTTGGCAATCAGTAACCAGTGGGGTGCCGCAGGAATCAGTGCTGGGACCCCAACTCTTTACTGATATATATGTATACTTGTATTTACTCTGTACACCCACCAAAGGGCTCATCCCCTGGAGTCCCAAGGGAGCACAGATATTTAAGGAGGCTTCATAGGTTGGAGAGGCACTCTGGAGACTTGCAACAAAAGACTACGGTCACACTTTACTTTGAGCTCAGTGTTCAGTCTGACTCGTTCTCCATCTACTACAACTGGCAATGAGATACAGATAGCGAACCCAAATATGCAGAGAACAGTGTGCATCCTGGAGAAATTCTCGGAGGGAGATGATTGGGAAACTTTTGTGGAACGACTCGACCAATACTTTGTGGCCAATGAGTTAGATGGGGAAGAAAGCATTGCCAAATGAAGGGCGATCCTCCTCACTGTCTGTGGGGCACCAACGTATGTCCTCATGAAGAAACTGCTCACTCCAGCAAAACCCACAGAGAAATCATACCATGATTTGTGCACACTTGTCTGAGAGCATTTGAACCCGAAGGAAAGCATTCTGATGGCGAGGTACCGGTTCTACACCTACAAAAGGTCTGACGGCCAGTAAGTGGCGAGTTATGTCGCCAAGCTAAGATGCCTTACAGGATATCGCGAATTTGAAGAACATTTGGAGCACATGCTCAGAGACTTTTTCGTACTTGGCATTGGCCACGAAACCATACTTCGCAAACTTTTGACTGTAGAGACCCCAACCTTGAGTAAGGCCATAGCGATAGCCCAGGCATTCATTGCCACCAGTGACAATATGAAGCAAATCTCTCAGCACACAAGTGCTGCTACAAGTACTGTGAACAAAGTGATGTTGTTTTTTGAATCATAATGCAAAGGGCAGGTCACACATACCTGCAGATGTCTCAGAGTCTACCATCAAGGGTGATGAATGCAAGGCCATTAACACCTTGTTGACGCTGCGGGGGTGATCATTGTTTCCATTCATGCCGATTCAAAGAGTACATTTGCAAGGGTTGTGGAACAATGGGACACCTCCAACGACTGTGCAGGTGAGCTGCAAAGAATATTAAACCTAAAACCACCATGTTGCAGAAGAGGACAGATCCACAGAGGATCACGACGAACCAGAGCCTCAGATCGAGGAGACAGAGGTACATGGAGTGCAGACATTCACCACGAATTGTCTCCCGATAATGCTGAATGTTGAATTAAATGGACACCCGGTGTTAATGGAGCTGGACACAGGTGCAAGCCAGTCCATCATGGGCAAAAATACTTTCGAAATGTTGTGGTGCAACAAGGCCTCAAGGCCAGTCTTAACTCCAGTTCATAAGAAACTAAGAACTTACACGAAAGAACTGATCCCTGTAATCGGCAGTGCTACCATAAAGGTCTCCTACGATGGAGCGGTGCACAAGCTACCACTCTGGGTGGTACCGAGCGATGGTCCCATGCTGCTCGGCAGGAGCTGGCTGGGAAAGATACACTGGAACTGGGACGACGTCTGAGCGCTATCGCCCGCTGATGACACTTCGTGTGCTCTGGTCTTAAACAAATTTCCTTTGCTGTTCGAATCAGGCATCGGGAAATTCCAAGGAGCAAAAGTGCAGATCCATCTAATTCCGGGGGCATGATCCATCCATCACAAGGCGATAGCAGTACCGTACATGATGAGAGTAAGGGTAGAGATCAAGCTAGATCAGCTGCAAGGAGAGGGCATCATTTCACCGATCGAGTTTAATGAATGGGCCAGTCCTATCGTCTCAGTCCTCAAGGGAGATGGCACAGTCAAAATCTGAGGCGACTACAAAGTAACTATCAATTGTTTCTCCCTGCAGGACCAATACCCACTACCAAAGGCCGATGACCTCTTTGCAACGCTGGCAGGAGGAAAGACGTTCACAAAGCTGGATCTGACTTCAGCCTACATGACGCAGGAACTGAAGGAATCATCAAACGCCCTCACCTGCATCAACACACACAAAGGTCTTTTTGTTTATAACAGATGCCCGTTTGGAATCCAATCAGCGGTGGCGATATTCCAGAGAAACATGGAAAGTTTACTGAAGTTGGTCCCACACACCGTGGTCTTCCAGGACGACATCTTGGTCACCGGGTGGAACACAGTCGAGCATCTGCAGAACCTGGAGGAGGTTCTCAGTCGACTCAACCGCATGGGGCTCAGGTTAAAATGGTCGAAGTGTGTTTTCCTGGCACCTGAAGTCGAGTTCCTGGGAAGGAGGATTGCGGCCGATGGCATCAGGCCCACCAATGCGAAGACGGAGGCAATCGATAATGCACCGAGGCCACAGAATGTGATGGAGCTGTGGTCGTTTCTGGGACTCCTGAACTACTTTTGTAACTTCTTACCGGGTCTCAGCACTGTTAGAACCACTGCATGTCTTACTATGAAAAGGGGACGAATGGGTTTGGGGTAAAAGCTAAGAAAATGCCTTTGTAAAAGCGAGAAAATTGTTATGCTCAAACAAATTGCTTGTGTTGTATAATCCATGTAAGCGTTTGGTACTAGCATGTGATGCGTCGTCATATGGTGTCGGGCATATATTGCAACAAGCTAATGATTTCGGGAAACAGCAACTGGTTGCTTATGCATCCAGGAGTCTGTCTAAGGCTGAGAGAGCCTACAGCTTGATTGAGAAAGAAGCATTAGGGTGTGTCAATGAGGTAAAGAAAATGAATCAATATCTGTTTGGGCTAAAATTCGAATTGGAAACTGACCATAAGCCACTTATATCCTTATTCTCCGAGAGTAAAGGGATAAATACTGACACATCAGCCCGCATCCAGAGATGGGCGCTCACGTTTTTTGTTTTTTTTTATAAATTCGTAGCCAATCGTTCCAATTCTTTGTCAAATCACAAACGCCAGAGATCACCTTGCACATGCCAAGGATCACTCTGCGCCAATGCTCTTAGACAAAAGGCCTAGAGCCACTGCACCGTTCCTGGAAGTACTGCAATACCAGGTTCGTGCCATGGAGGTGGATGGGTCAAGCCACCCACACACCTCCGTGGAGGTGGATGGGTCAGATGGGCGCTCACGTTGTCCGCATACAACTAAGCCATCCGCCACAGGCCAGACACAGAAAACTGCGCCGATGGTTTCAGTAGGCTGCCATTGCCCACCACGGGGGTGGAAATGGCGCAGCCCACAGATCTAGCCATGGTTATGAAAGCATTTGAGAGTGAGCAATCACCCGTCACTGCCCAGCAGATCAAAACCTGGACAAGCAAGGACCCCTTATTATCTCTAGTCAAAAGCTTTGTGCTTCATGGGAGCTGGTCCAGTGTCCCAGTTGAAATGCAGGAAGAGATAAAGCCATTCCAGCAGTGCAAAGATGAAACGTCTATACTGGCAGGGACAAATGAGTAGTGGTCCCCAAGAAGGACAGAGACACCTTCATCAATGACCTCCATAGTACCCACCTCGGCATCGTAATGATAGCCAGATCCGATGTGTGGTGGCCCGGTATTGATGCGGACTTAGAGTCCTGTATTCACAGATGTAATATATGCTCGCAGTTAAGCAATGCACCCAGGGAGGCGCTGCTAAGTTTATGGTCTTGGCCCTCCAAACCGTGGTGTAGGGTACACATCGACTATGCAGGCCCGTTCTTGGGTAAAATGTTCCTTGTGGTTGTAGACGCGTATTCCAAGTGGATTGAATGTGAGATAATGTTGGCTAGCACGTCCACTGCCACTACTGAAAGCCTGCGGGCCATGTTTGCCACACACGGCCTACCCGATGTCCTGGTGCGTGAAAACGGGCCATGTTTTACCAGCGCTGAGTTCAAAGAATTCACTACCCGTAACGGGATCAAACATGTCACATTTGCCCCGTTTAAACCAGCGTCCAATGGTCAGGTAGAGAAGCAGTGCAAACCATCAAGCAAGGTTTGAAGAGGGTAACTGAAGGCTCACTGCCGACTCCTACTTATCTACTGCACGAGACCACACTCACTCACTGGGATCCCACCTGCTGCACTGCTCATGAAAAGAGCACTTAAGACAAGGCTCTCGTCAGTTCATCCTGATCTACAGGAACAGGTAGAGAGCAGGCGGCTTCAACAAAGTGCATACCATGATGGCACAAATGTGTCACGTGAGATTGAAATCAATGATCCTGTATTTGTATTAAATTATGGACAAGGTCCCAAGTGGCTTCCCGGCACTGTCGTATGGCCTACACCTGCTCCTATTTATTATGTTCTAACTACATTAGGTGTTTCAGTATTACCTTCATCTGGAATGCCCCGTAAATGTCTATGATTCGAACACTAAAAGGACATTCCGTCCATTATGTATATGCTGATTTAAAACACCTAACGCCATGATATAGATCTTGGCAAAACACATATCTATACAGAACAAAATGTAAATCAACTATCTCGCCCCCGTTCCCCAGGTCGCTGCTCTCTCTGTGAGGCGGTGGGTGGCTCTGAGAAGAGCCTTTGTGTTGTGCTTGGGGGAAAGGGTCACGTTATTCAGCCGCCGAATCCATAGAGTGTGCGGCCCTGCCGTTTCAGAGCGTACACCACATCCATGACAGTGACCGTCTTGCGCTTGGCGTGCTCAGTGTAGGTGACCGCATCCCTGATCACATTCTCCAGGAAAACCTTCAGCACCCCGCGGGTCTCCTCGTAGATCAGGCCCGAGATCCGCTTGACACCGCCATGGGAAGCCAGGCGGCGGATGGCTGGTTTGGTGATGCCCTGGATGTTATCACGGAGCACTTTACGGTGTCGCTTGGCTCCACCTTTACCCAGTCCTTTGCCTCCTTTACCTTTTCCAGTCATGATCATTCTTTACTGGAATCACCGCTGAATGTTAATCTCTCGCCTTACCCATTGTCTGTTGAGCCCACCAATGAAACGAGGACAGAAATTCCTGTCCTCAACAGTCACACCTCGAACAATTTTTAATTTCAAAAACCCCACCAATAATTTTTTAAAGTGCGGATTATGTTAATAAATTCACCATTAGCCAAAGATTTACAAATAGGTTTTATTTCCTTTTATTTTATTCCATATTTCCCTTACAAATTCCAGGCTGTTATAATCAGGATTAAATTCGCGCGTTCACTTTCAAACTGTCTGTAATGGATGGCAATCAATCTCCACTGATTCTGTAACGGGACACATTCCAGCTCAAACTGTGTAAAAGTTGAGAATCACAAACCACGGATCGATCCTCCGCACAGGCGGGAGTGAGACCAGAACTGGGAAAAGAGAAGAGGGACAGAGTGTTCAAACTGCTCATGTTCTGGTCTGTGTACGAACTCCCATTCTGGTTTGTTACACTGCGGGGAGTCTCGGGTTAATAAACAGATTGACACGCAACAGGAATAAAAAAATAAACTTGAAAGGGGCTTGCAAGGGAATGAGGTGACTGAAATCTGAGTCTCATCCCCTGAACAAGCTCCCAATTCCTTGCCAGGCGCAGTAAATGGGAAAGAGCGACCAGGAACCGTGTTTGTAGCTTGAATGGCGGGAAATTCAGCAGCGGCCCTAACGTCAAACCAGACAGTGAGAATTATGAGAATTCGAAACTAAATCCACAGTAGGAACGGCAAAGGTTCTCAAACACACATGTTCAGGAAATAATTACAGTAAATTGAGTTTAAAGGGCGATGCACTTGTGCAGCTCTTTCAGAGAGGTTGTGGGTGGCTCTTAAAAGAGCCGTTGGGGTTTGTTCTCTCAGAACAGCATGGAATTTTACTTGGAGCTGGTGAACTTGGTCACCGCCTTTGTCCCTTCCGACACGGCGTGCTTGGCCAGCTCCCCGGGGAGCAGCAGGCGCACGGCGGTCTGGATCTCCTGGGAACTGATGGTGTCAGATTCTGGTATGTGAGTGTGTATTTTATTCTGTACCTATCTATCTCTGGTATATGAGTGTGGCGTTTAATCTGTACCTGTCAGCTAATGGTCTATGATTGTGGGGGTCACTCTCTAACTCTCAGTTTCGGTTATGTGATTGTGGGTTTTAATCTGTACCTGTCACTCCCTAGTATTTGAGTGTGGAGTTTATTCTGTACCTGTTTGTCTCTGGTATGTGAGTGTGGGGTTAATCTGCACCTGTCAGTTTTTGGTATGAAGACAAACGTAGGTCCCTTGCAGACAGATTCAGGTGAATTTATAATGGGGAACAAAGAAATGGTGGACCAGTTAAACAAATACTTTGATTCTGTTTTCATGAAGGAAGACACAAATAACCTTCCGGAAATACTAGCGGACCGAGGGTCTAGTGAGAAGGAGGAACTGAAGAAAATCCTTATTAGGCGGGAAATTGTGCCAGGGAAATTGATGGGATTGAAGGCAAATAAATCCCCGGGGCCTCATAGTCTGCATCCCAGGGTACATAAGGAAGTAGCCCTTAGAAATAGTGGATACATTGATGATCATTTTCCAACAGTCTATCGACTCTGGATCAGTTCCTATGGACTGGAGGGTAGCTAATGTAACACCACTTTTTAAGAAAGGAGGGAGAGAGAAAATGGGTAATTATAGGCCGGTTAGCCTGACATCAGTAGTGGGGAAAAAGTTGGAATCAATTATTAAAGATGAAGTAGCAGCGCATTTGGAAAGCAGTGACAGGATCGGTCCAAGTCAGCATGGATTTATGAAAGGGAAATCATGCTTGACAAATCTTCTAGAATTTTTTGAGGATGTAACTGGTAGAGTTGACAAGGGAGAACCAGTGGATGTGGTGTATTTGGAGTTTCAAAAGGCTTTTGACAAGGTCCCACACAAAACATTGGTGTGCAAAATTAAAGCACATGGTATTGGGGGTAACGTACTGATGTGGATAGAGAAATGGTTGACAGACAGGAAGCAGAATGTCAGGATAAACTGGTCCTTTTCAGAATGGGAGGCAGTGAATAGTGGGGTGCCGCAAGGTTCAGTGCTGGGACCCCAGCTCTTTACAATATACATTAATGATTTAGATGAAGGAATTGAGTGTAATATCTCCAAGTTTGCAGATGACAGTAAGCTGGGTGGCGGTGTGTGCTGTGAGGAGGATGCTAAGAGGCTGCAGGGTGTCTTGGACAGGTTAGGTGAGTGGGCAAACGCATGGTAGATGTAGTATAATGTGGATAAATGTGATGTTCTCCACTTTGGTGGCAAAAACAGGAAGGCAGAATATTATCTGAATGGCAGCAGATTAGGAAAAGGGGAGGTGCAATGAGACGTAAGTATCATAGTACATCAGTCATTGAAAGTTGGCATGCAGGTACAGCAAGCGGTGAAGAAGGCAAATGGTATGTTGGTCTTCATAGCAAAGGGATTTGAGTACAGGAGCAGGGAGGTCTTACTGCAGTTGTACCTGGCCTTACTGAGGCCTCACCTGGAATATTGTGTACAGTTTTGGTCTCCTAATCTGAGGAAGGACGTTCTTGCTACTGAGGGAGTGCAACGAAGGTTCACCAGACTGATTCCCGGGATGGCAGGACTGACATATGAGGAAAGAGTGGATCGATTGGGTCTGTATTCACTGGAGTTTAGAAGGATGAGAGGGAATCTCATAGAAACATATAAAATTCTGACGGGATTGGACAGGTTAGATGCTGGAAGAATGTTCCTGATTGTTGGGGAAGTCCAGAACCAGGGGACACAGTCTAAGGATAAGGGGTAAGCCATTTAGGACTGAGATGAGGAGAAACTTCTTCACTCAGAGAGTTGTTAACCTGTGGAATTCCCTACCGCAGAGAGTTGTTGATGCCAGTTCATTGGATATATTCAAGAGGGA
Organism: Pristiophorus japonicus; assembly: GCF_044704955.1. NCBI lineage: Eukaryota > Metazoa > Chordata > Chondrichthyes > Pristiophoridae > Pristiophorus > Pristiophorus japonicus. Next base: position 209,066,346 of record NC_091985.1, read on the forward strand.
GTTAAATATGGCCTTTACGGCTAAAAGGGATCAAGGGGTATGGAGAGAAAGCAGGAAAGGGGTACTGAGGGAATGATCAGCCATGATCTTATTGAATGATGGTGCAGGCTCGAAGGGCCAAATGGCCTACTCCTGCACCTATTTTCTATGTTGCTCTGTTTCTTTGTGAATGTGAGGTTTAATCAATACCTGTCAGCCTCTGGTATGTGACTGTGTATTTTTTCTGTAACTGTCAGTTTATGACGTGCGAGTGTGTATTTTATTCTATACGTTTCAATCTCTGGTATGCGAATGTGGGGTTTATTTTGTACCTACCAGTTTCTGGTATACGACTGTGTATTTTATTCTGTATCTTTCAGTTTCTGGTATATGAGTGTGTATTTTATCACCTGCCCATCTCTGGTATGTGAGTGTGGGTTTAATCTCTACCTGTCAGTTTCTGGTATGTGAGTGTGTGTTTTAATTTGGACCGGTCAGTTTCTGGAATATGTATGTGTATTTTATTCAGTATCTGTCAGTTTCTGGTATATGAGTGTGGCGATTAATCTGTACCTGTCAGTTTCTGATATATGATTGTGGGCTTTAATCTGTACCTATTAGTTTCTGGTATGTGAGTGTGGGTTTTAATCTGTACCTGTCAGTTTCTGGTATATGATTGTGGGTAACTTGTACCTGTCAGTTTCTGGTATGAGTGTGGGGGTAATCTCATGTATCAGTTTGTGGTATGAGTGTGGGAATTATCCTGTACCTGTCCGTTTCTGGTATGCAAGTGTGGGTTTTAATCTGCACCTGTCAGTTTCTGGTTAAAAAAACATGTGGCTTTAATCTGAACCTGTCAGTTTCTGGTATGTGAGGGTAGGGTTTCCTCTGTACCTATCAATTTCTGGTCTATTATTGTGGGCTTTAATCTGTACCTATTAGTGTCTGGTATGTGAGTGTGGGTGATATTCTGTACCTGTCAGTCTCTGGTATGTGAGAGTGGTTTTAAGATGTACCTTTCAGTCTCTGATATGTGAGCGTGGGGAGTAATCTGTACCTGTCAGTTTCTGGTATTTGAGTATTGGTTTTATCCCATAGCTGTTAGTTTCTGGTATATGTGTGGGGTTTAATCTGCACCTGTCAGTTTCTGGTAAAAAGTGTGGGTTTTAATCTATACCTATCAGTTTCTGGTGTGCAAGTGTGGGTTTTATTCTGTATATTTCAGTATCTGGTATATGAATGTGGTCTGTTTCAATAGTGAAACAGCATTTGATCCTCCCGCTCTGTGTGGCTGTAAGATTCACAATGTAACTCAGCCACTCCGGATGACTGTTGGACTGACAGCTTCTGCTGCCTGTGAGAATAGGATTGAGGCCAGTTCTGTGTCTCTGCGCTCTGTGAGAGATAATGTACTTACTGTATGCGAGAAGGAGCTGCCTGCACTTTTCATTGTGTTCCGGGTGGAAAAAATACCACCTTTATACTGCATCAATGAAGTATTTTGCTTTGAGAATAATACCAGAAAAATATTAGTTATGATATGGACAACTGATGGGGAGAATAGAAAATAAAGTAGAAACATAGAAAATAGGTGCAAAGTAGGCCATTCGGCCCTTCAAATCTGCACCACCATTCAATAAGATCATGGCTGATCATTCCCTCAGTACCCTTTTCCTGCTTTCTCTCCATACCCCTTAATCTCTTTAGCCGTAAGGGCCATATCTAACTCCCTCTTGAATATATCCAATGAACTGGCATCAACAACTCTCTGCGGCAGGGAATTCCACAGGTTAACAATTTTCTGAGTGAAGAAGTTTCTCCTCATCTCAGTCCTAAATGGCCTACCCCTTATCCTAAGACTATGTCCCCTGGTTCTGGACCGCCCCAACATCGGAAACATTCTTCCCGCATCTAACCTGTCCAGTCCCGTCAGAATCTTAAGTTTCTATGAGATCCCCTCTCATCCTTCTAAACTCCAGTGAATAAAGGCCCAGTTGACCCAGTCTCTTCTCATTTGTCAGTACAGCCATCCCTGGAATCAGTCTGGTGAACCTTTGCTGCACTCCCTCAATAGCAAGAACATCCTTCCTCAGATTAGGAGACCAAAACTGAACACAATATTCCAGGTGAGGCCTCACCTAAGCCCTGTACAACTGCAGTAAGACCTCCCTGTTCCTATACTCAAATCCACTAACTGTGAAAGCCAACATACTATTTGCCTTCTTCACCGTCTGCTGTACCTGCATGCCAACTTTCAATGACTGATGAACCTTTTCCTAATCTCCCGCCATTCAGATAATATTCTGCCTTCGTGTTTTTGCCCCCAAAATGGATAACCTCACATTTATCCACATTATACTGCATCTGCCATGCATTTGCCCACTCACCTAACCTGTCCAAGTCACCCTGCAGCCTCTTAGCATCCTCCTCACAGCTCACACCACCACCCAGTTTAGTGTAATCTGCAAACTTGGAGATATTACACTCAATTCCTTCATCTGAATCGATAGTGTATATTGTAAAGAGCAGAGGACCCAGCACTGAGCCCTGCGGCACTCCACTAGTCACTGCCTGCCATTCTGAAAAGGACCTGTTTATCCCGACTCTCTGCTTCCTGTCTACCAACCAGTTCTCTATCCACGTCAGTACGTTACCCCCAATACCATGTGCTTTGATTTTGAACACCAATCTCTTGTGCGGGACCTTGTGAAAAGCCTTTTGAAAGTCCAAATACACCACATCCACTGGTTCTCCCTTGTCCACTCTGCTAGTTACATCCTCAAAAAATTCCAGAAGATTCGTCAAGCGTGATTTCCCTTTCATAAATCCATGCTGACTTGGACCGATCCTGTCCCTGCTTTCCAAATGCGCTGCTATTTCATCCTTAATAATTGATTCCAACATTTTCCCCACTACTGATGTCAGGCTAACTGGTCTATAATTACCCGCTTTCTCTCTCTCCATTTTTTCAAAAGTGGTGTTACATTAGCTACCCTCCAGTCCATAGGAACTGATCCAGATTCAATTGACTGTTGGAAAATGATCACCAATACAGCTACTATTTCTAGGGCCACTTCCTTAAGTAGTCTGGGATGCAGACTATCAGGCCCCGGAGATTTATCGGCCTTCAATCCCATCAATTTCCCTAATACAATTTCCCCCTAATAAGGATATCCTTCAGTAGTAATGAATGTTTATGTTTATAATAAAGTAAAGTATCTGAAGAGAGGAAACCGTGATACAAACAGGGTCCTTGTCTGAGCTCACTGCAGTACAGCGGCACTCAGATTTTCCACACCAAGTGTGTATGACGGTTCTACAGAAAGTTATCAGCATCCAGACACAATACAAATCCGGCACTGGTCCATGAATGGGATCACCCGATTGATACAATCGCGGTGTATATCTTTCCACTCCCATAGGACTACCTGTAAAATTCTGAATCGCTTTCTGGATTATAACCACAGGTACCTGGGCTGTACAACAATTGTTCTCAGTCTATTGGAACCGAGTTAAGTGCCTGTGCAGACAACAGAATGTCACAGAGCCCGGATCCTGATGTATCTGAGGGAGTGACAATGTATCTCTCGATCACCTTCAACATGGTTCTGGAGAACTCAACGCACTGAAACAAAATTACCAAATTTGAAATGTCTACTTTCTGTCCTGCTGCCTGCAATAGATGCACTTTGTGACACTCCTCACATCCTCACTGTCAGGCTGTGTTTCCATGTTCATGTCCAAGAACAGCAGTCACGGTGAGATTGGGACTGAATCAGGAACATTCACTACTGATTTGGTGAAAGAAAGCAGCAATGATTTGAAAGAGTGCGGTGATTAACTTTCTCTGTTACCTTACACTGTACACACACAGCCCGGGATATCTCCTCTCCCTTCCCCCACTCACTCCATGTTCCCAAACTACTTCCTGCTCCACTCTGCCTCTTACAAACAGCCCCCGATTCCCCGACACAAAGCCCATTTACAGACACATTCCCAATGTGATATACTGCTGTAAGGAGGCTGCTGTTTGCTCTCTTACTCGGGCCCGGGATATCTCCGCTCCCTGATGTGTTCAACGATCATCAGCCCAGCACAGAGGAAATGGCTGCCGCTGGCAGAGCTGGGGGAGGGGAGGTCGCATGGGCCCTTCCTGTCGGTTTAAACACTGGGCGGGGAGAGGGGGGCGGGGTGGGGGGAGCAGGCAAGTATTTCAATGCTGGAGAGTGAAGCCTCGAGGCTGTTCTGGAAGCTGAGGCCACGGTCTCTGCTCAATCTGTCACCCTGTATAGTTCAGACTATGGGATGTGAGCGTGTGTTTTACACTGTATAGTTCAGACTATGGGATGTGAGTGTGTGTTTTACACTGTATAGTTCAGACTATGGGATATGAGTGTGGGTTTTACATTATATAGTTCAGACTATGGGATGTGAGTGTGTGTTTTACACTGTATAGTTCAGACTATGGGATGTGAGTGTGTGTTTTACACTGTATAGTTCAAACTATGGGATGTGAGCGTGTGTTTTACACTGTATAGTTCAGACTATGGGATGTGAGTGTGTGTTTTACACTGTATTGTTCAGACTATGGGATGTGAGTGTGTGTTTTACACTGTATTGTTCAGACTATGGGATGTGAGTGTGTGTTTTACACTGTATTGTTCAGACTATGGGATGGGAGTGTGTGTTTTACATTGTATAGTTCAGACTATGGGATGTGAGTGTGTTTTACACTGTATTGTTCAGACTATGGGATATGAGTGTGGGTTTTACACTGTATTGTTCAGACTATGGGATGTAAGTGTGTGTTAATTTTTATATGAATGGAAAAGCAGATTGTTTAAAAGAGAGACTAGTAAATGTAGTTATTCAGCGGGATTTGAGTGACATTGTACACGGATCACATATAGTTAACTTGCAGCTACTGCAAGCAATTAGGAAGGTAAAGTATATGTTGACCTTTATTACAAGGGGTTTGGAGTATAAGAGTAAAGAAGTGTGGCTGCAATTATGTAGGGCTTTGGTGAGACCACACCTGGATTACTGGGCACAGTTTTGGTCTCATTGCCCAAGGAAGGATATTAGAGGGGGTGCAACATTGAATCCTGGGATAGGGAGATTGAGTGAAATGCACCTATACACTCTGGAGTTTAGGGGAGCTGAGCTCATTGAAACCTAAAAAAAAAATCTTAGAAGGCTTGGCAGGGTAGATGCTGTGAGGATGTTTCCCTTTGCTGGATAGTCTAGATCTAGGGGTCATAGTCTCAGGATAAGGGATCAGACACTTCGGACTGAGATGAGGAGAAATGTATTCACTCAGAGGGATGTGAATCTTTGGAATTCTATACACATAGGTCTGAGACACTCAGTCAATGAGTATATTTAAGACAGAGAACAAAGGGAATCAAGGGAAATGGGTATCAGGCAGGAGTTCAGGGTGAAGTTCAGCCATGAATGTAATGAATTGTGGAGCAGGCTCGAGGGGTCTTATGGCCTGCTTCTATTTCTTATTCTCTTCCAGCTGTCAGTATCTGATACGTGAGTGTTGTTCTTTCTTCAATTTTTGGTGTGCGAAAGTGGGTTTTATTATACACTATGTCAGCTTCTAGAATGTGACTGTGAGTTCCACTCTGTTTTTGCCTGTCTCCGGGATGTGAGTGTGGATTTTACTCTGTATCTGTCTGTCTCTGGTATGTCAATGTGGGTATTACCCTGTACCTGTCAGTTTCTCGTATGTGGTTGGGGATTTATTCAGAACGTGTCAGTTTCTGTTATGTGAGTTTTATTCTGTACTTGTCATTTTCTAAATTTGTAACATGGGTTTTCCTCTGTACCTGCCAGTTTCTGGGATGTGAGTGTGATTTTTTTGCATGTACCTGTCTGTTTCCAGTATGGGAATGTAGGTAAAACTCTGTAGTTCTCAGTCTCTGGGATGAGTGTGTGCGTTTTACTCTGTATCTGTCAGACTCTGGTATGTGAGTGGGGTTTTATTCTGTACCTGTCATTTTCTGGTATGTTAATGTGGGCTTTAATCAGTACCTGCCAGTTTCTGATATGCGAGAGTGGATTTTAGCCTGTATATGTCAGTTTATGATATGAGAGAGTGAGTATCTCTATTTGTCTTTTATGTAAGTGTAAGTTTTACTCTGTATAGCTTAGTCTCTGGTATGGGAGTGTGGATTTTGCTCTATAGCTGTCTGTCTATGTGATGCAAGTGTGGATTTTACTCTGTATCTGTTCGTCTCTGATGTGAGAGTGTGAGTTTTACTCTGTATCTGTCAGTTTCTGGTATGCAAGTGTGGTTTTCCTCTATCATTCAGGCTCTGGGATGAAAGTGTGAGTTTTACTCTGTATGTTAATATCTGCGACGTGAGTCTGGGTTGTACACTGTAACTTTCATTTTCTCAAATCTGAGTTGGGTTTTATTTTGTACCTGTCAGTTTCTAGTATATGAATAGGGGGTTTTAATCTGTACCTGTCAGTTTCTGCTGTGATAGTGCTGCATTTGTGCTGTATCTATTAGTTTCTGATGTGTGAGTCTGTTTTAATCAGTACCTGTTCGGCTGTGGGATGTGAGCGTGTGTTTGACTCTGCATCGGTCAGTGTCTTTTATGTGGCTGTTGATTTTACTCTGTAGCTGTCGCTCTCTGGGATGTGAACGTGGGTTTGACTCTGTATCTGTCATTTTCTCATGTGTGAGTGTGTTATAGACTGTATGTGTCACTCTCTGTGGTGTCAGTGTGGGCTTTATTCTGTATCTGTCAGTCTTTGGAATGTGAGTTTGGTTTTAATCTTTACTTGTCAGTTTCTGGTATTTGTCTGTTGTTGTTACTCTCCAATTGTTAGTTTCCAGGATGTGATTGTATATTTTAATCAGTACCTGCCAGTTTCTTGTACAGGAGTGTGGATATTAGTCATATCTTCCAGTCTCTGGTATGTGAATGTGTGTTTTACTTTATAGCTGTCTGACTCTGGAATGCAAGTGTATTTTATTCTGTATCTATTGGTTTACAGAATGTGTTAACAAAAACTGAGAGGTACAGAATAAAAGTTATGTGAATATCCATTTTACTCTGCACCAGTCACTTTCTAATATGTGAGTGTGGATTTTAACCTATATCTGCCAGTCAGTCAGTCTGTTACCATATGTGATTGTGATTCAATCTCAATCTGTCATTCAGTGTGCCCGAGAGTATGTATCATTCTGTCTCTCTCAGTCCTGGCACTGCGTGCGGGTGTGGGGCCCATTCTGTGTGTCTCAGTCCCTGGCACTGCGTGTGGGTGTGGGGTCCATTCTGTGTCTCTCAGTCCATGGCACTGTGTGTGGGTGTGGGGTCCATTCTGTGTGTCTCAGTCTCTGGCACTGTGTGGGTATCTCTCAGTCCATGGCACTGTGTGTGGGTGTGGGGTCCATTCTGTGTGTCTCAGTCTCTGGCACTGTGTGGGTGTGGGGTTCATTCTGTGTCTCTCAGTCCATGGCACTGTTTGTGGGTGTGGGGTTCATTCTGTAGCTGTCAGTTTCTGCTACTGTTTGAGAGTGTGAGATTCACTCTGCCTCTGTTAGAATGGTGATGTGTGAGAGTGCGAGATTCATTATGTAATTGACAGTCTCTTGTACATGCTATTCTTGCTCTGTGTGACTGTTGGATTCTGTTCCTTCTTTAGGCCTATGCTAGTTTGCGATTATCTGTGATTGTCTCAGGAGGAGGTTTGGTTCAGTCCATTATCTCCGTTTCTCTGCTCTTGTATGTTAGTTGCTGGGTTTGAGAGTCAGTGTACCGACACCAGTGTGTATTGACACCGTGTCAGTCAGTCCTTGTGTGTGAGTAAGGGGGTGAAAATGGATCTGCCTCTCAGAGCGATATGTTTGGACTTATTGTACTGTTCCAAGTGACTGTAGGATTCATAATGTAACTTTGGGATTTGGATCACTGTGGGACTGACAGCTTCTGCTGCCTGTGACAATATGATTGAGGTCAGTTCTGTGTCTCTGCGCGCTGTGAGTGATAATGTACTTACTGTGTGTGAGAAGGAGCTGCCTGCACTGTTCCTTGTGTTCCGGGTGGAGGAAAGATCACATTTATTCTGGGGGTGAAGTATTTTGCTCCAAGAATAATGAGAAAAATATTAGGTACAAGTCATGGACAGGTGCCCTTAGACTATAACAATAAAGTTATAATTAATGTATATTTTTATAATAAAGTAAAGTATCTGGAGAGAGGAATGCGCGATACAAACAGTGACATTGTCTGACCTCACTGCAGTACAGCGGCACTCAGATTCTCTCATCATCATCATCATCATCATAGGCGGTCCCTCGAACCAGGATGACTTGCTTCCACGTGAGTTCACAGATGTTTCAATGAAGGACCCGATATTCCAATCCTGACTCCAATTGAAAGGGTGGAAGATGCCTGTGCGTGGATTTTTTTTAACGTGTGGTGACCATTACACATCAGCCACCACACGGGCTTGACAGAGCTAGGACTTTATCCAGTGGCAAGGGTTGACCAGGACTGGCCTGTGCTGCCCCTGGGCCATCGGCTCTTCTGGGCCCTGTACTCTCATTCTCTGCACCTCCGCCATGATCTCTCAGTGCTCCTCCGCCACAAAACACTCGCCGCACCTCCGCCATGATCTCCCACCGCACATCCATACCAAACATTCGTCGAACCTCCGCCACGATCACCCACCGAATCTCAGCCACGATCCCTCAATGTCCCTCCGCCTCGATCACTCACCACACCTCCACCACGACCATGAGCAGAGGAGCGGGACGGTCGTGGCGGAGGTGTGGCGAGTGATCAGATTCCCCACACCAGCTGTGTCAGACGGTTCGATAGTAAGTTATCAGCATCCAGACACAACCCAAACCCAGCACTGGTCCATGAATGGGAACACCCGACTGGCAGAGTCCAGGTTTATATCTCCCACTTCCATGGGACAATCTGTAAAATTCTGAATCGCTTCCTGGATCATAACCACAGGTACCTGGGCTGTACAGCAATTGTTTTCAGTCTAATGAAACAGAGCTGAGAGCCTGTACAGTTAACAGAATGTCACAGATGTATCTGAGGGAGCGACAATGTATCTCTCGATCACCTACAACACGGTTCTAGAGAATTCAACGCACCGAAACAAAATAACCCATTTTTGAAATGTCTCCTGTCACACTCCTCTCCTGGTGCCTGCAATAGATGCACTTTGTGACACTCCTCAAATCCTCACTGTCAGGCTGTGTTTCCACTGTTCACTATCCAAGAACAACAGATACTGTGAGATTGGAACTGAATCAGGAACATCCACTACTGATTTGGGGAAAGAAAGCAGCACTGATTTGAAAGAGCGAGGTGATTTACTTTCTCTGTTACCTTACACCGTACACACACAGCCCGAGAATGGCCTCTCCCTTTTCCCACTCACTCCATGTTCCGGAACTAGTTCCTGCTCCACTCTGCCCCTTACAAACAGCCCCCGACTGCCGCTGAACTTACCCCGACTCAAAGCCCATCTGCAGACACAGTCCCAATGTGATGAGGTGCTGTAAGGAGGCTGCTGTTTGCTCCCTTACTCGGGCCCGGGATATTTCTGCTCCCTGATGTGTTCAACGATCATCAGCCCAGCACAGAGGAAACGGCAGCCGCTGACAGAGCTGGGGGAGGGGAGCTCGCCTGGGCCCTTCCCGTCGGTTTAAACACTGGGCGGGGAGGGGAGGAGCGGAGCAGCATGTATTTAGTGCATGCTCAGACATCTTTTTGTCACATCTAAATCAGCAAAAATGGGATTGTTTCATAAGTTGATTTTATCTCTAATTAAATGGGCCACATTGAGAGGATTTTAATTATAATCCGAATTACCAACAAAATGATTCGGTGAGCCAGACACTGGAGTGGGATTTCCTAAAGAGTTTTACTCTTTCCGTTAGTCTCTGGTGTGTGAGTGTGCCCCTGTCATTTCTGATAGGGGACTATGGGTTTTACTTGCTGCATATTATTGTTCTGATAACTGGGTGTGGGTTTTATTCTGTACCTGTCAGTCTCTGCTATGGGAATGTGGGTTTTATTCTGTACCTGTCAGTCTCTGTGATGCGAGTGTGGGTTTTACTCTACCTGTCAGTTTCTAGTATGCGAGTGTGGTTTTTTTATCCTCAGTTTATGGTGGGAGAGTGTGGGTTTTACTCTGTACCTGTCAGTTTCTAATATGTGAGTGTAGGTTTTGTTTCAGTACCTGTCAATCTCTGGAATGTGAGTTTGGGTTTATTCTATTTTAACCTGGCTATGAACCCTGCTCCCTCGCGGCATAGGTGTTCTCTGGAAATACACTCAGCAGATCATCACGAATCTCTTGCCAATTATTCAAAAGTTTCAGATAAATGCACAAAATGACCAAACTGCTTCAAAAACAGACACAGGCTGTCAAAAATAATGGAAAACAAGGCCCAGTAGATTTAGAGGGAGAGCTCGGGCTGGTGGGAATCCATCACTGGATCGTTCACACAAGCGAGTGGATTAATTTGGTGATAGTACGAATTCACTGGTAGGTATTCGATGAGTAAGGTAAATAATCACCAGATTGGAATTTAGCTTTTTCTTGTAACATCACAGATAAGTGGATCACAAGCAGGGTGGAGGAATTTGGTGATAGTAGGAATTCATTGCAAATTATTGACCTGGTTAGGAAATTGACTGAGCTGTAGGAGACAGAGGGTAGGGACAAAGGTTGGTTCTCAAGTTGGCAGGATGTGGTGTCCCACAGGGATCTATTTTGGGGCTTCAAACTATCTTCAGTATTTATCAATGACTTAGTTGATGGCATAGAAAGTCATATATCGAAATTTTCCACTGACAAAAGATAGGCGGCATTGCAGGCAGTGTAGTTGAAAGCATCAAATTACAAAGGGATAGCGATAGATTAAGTTAATGGGCAAAACTGCATCAAATCGATTTCAATGTAGACACTTTGGACCTAAAAAGGATACAAGAGGGTACTTAGTAAATGATGAAAAGCTAAAAACAATGGAGGTCCACAGAGACTTGGGAGTCCAGGTACATAGATCATGAAAATGTCATGAACAAGTACAGAAAATAATCAGAAAGGCTGATGGAATGCTGGTTTTTACATCGAGAGCACTAGAATACTAGGGGGTAGAGGTTATGCTGCAGCTATACAAAGCCCTGGTTAGCCAACACCTGGAGCATTGAGAGCAGTTCTGGGCACCATGCCTTAGGAAGGTTATATTGGCCTTGGAGGGAGTGCAGCGTAGATTTACCAGAATGATACTCGGACTCGAAGGTTTAAGATATGAGGAAAAATTACACAAATTAGAGCTGTATCCCCTAGAATTTAGGTTAAGGGCTGATCTGATCGAAGTTTAAGATATTAAGCGGAACAGATGGGGTAGATAGAGAGAAACTATTTCCCTTGGGGATTCTTGGACTCGGGGCATAGTCTAAAAATTAGAGCCAGAACTTTTAGCAGTGAAATGAGGAAACACATTTATACATAATGGGTGGTAGAAGTTTGGAACTCGCTTCTTCAAACACCAATTGATGCTAGGTCATTTGTTAATTTTAAATCGGAGATTGATAGCTGTTTGTTAACTAAAAGTATTAAAGGATCTGGCCAAAGGTGGGTATATGGAGTAAGGTCATAGATCAGCCATCATCTCATTGAATGGGGGAACAGGCTCGAGGGGCTCAATGGCCTACTCCTGTTCAGTCCTGGCAACTGCTCCATAGGGTGAACTAATCCAAATAGAGATTCATTTGCTGAGACTCTGGAACACTTGTTTTCTGCTGTTAAATACCAGAATCAAATTGATTAGAATGCACCAATTGAAACAGAAAATTCAGCACTTTCTGGGGAGGTGAATGGCCGAGACACATTGATACTAAACTGTATTTAGTGACCAATAGAACAAGGAGGAAGAGACAATCTCACACAGACACATACACACATGTAGAGACATACCCACAGAAGCACATACACATTCATATATCAAAATATATACATAAACACATACACAGCCACAAAGATAGACACATAAACACTTCTCTAACTGGCGAGAAGCTCGGAGCTGTGGATGAACAGATTTTTCGGGGCAGGGGTATAAAAGGATACGGAGATAAAGCAGGTAGAAGGAGTTAAGAGACAGATCAGCCCTGATCTCACTGAATGGGGGAACAGGCTCGAGGAGCTGAATGGCCTGTTCCTGTTCCGATGTTCCTTCCTCCACTTTATCTCCAGTGTCACCATCAAGCACTCCCAGGGCACATACAATACTGAGCACATCCTCATTACCTTGGCATTACTACTGTCACTCTGTCCCCAGCCCTACTCCAAACCATTTCTGTTCCTGAATTTATAAACTAGGAAAACTTAGAAACGATAAATCTTCGGGACTGGATGAATTGCATCCGCGCAAACTAAACCATGCAAAGGAAGAGCCCATCGAGAGAATTGTGTTCAGTTCTGGACCTCACGAATGATGTATTAGCTTTGGCGGGGGTGCAGCACAGATTCAGCAGATTGATACCGGGGCTAAAAGGGTTAAATTATGAGGGCAGGTGGCATAGACAAGTCTTTTACTTCCTTGAAGATAGAAAATGAAGGATGATATCATTGACATGTTTATGATGATAGAGAGAGAGAGATACTATTTCATCTGGTGGAAGAGTCCAGAACAAGGAATAAACTTAAAATTAAAGCGAGACCGTTCAGGGGTGTGGCCAGGATGCACTTCTTCACACAAACGTCAGTCGCAATCTGGAAATCTCTCCCCCAAAAAGCTGGAGCTCAACTGAAGTGTTCAAGACTCAGACTGACTGATTTTTGTTAGGTTGGGTTCTGTGTCTGTATATTGACACACAAAGACAAACACACACATGCACAGACATGCTGAAACACACACATGGGTTAAGGGTTTAAGCAGACTTTTAAAGGCACTTGTTCGTCAGTCTGTCTGCTGATTTCGGGCTTGGTTTGGTACAAATCTCACCAAGGACTGTGTTTGAACTCCCCACATTCATTTTACACGTCCTTCAGATTGGTAGGGGTAAAAGGTCAGTGTTTTGACCCTCTGTGACACCCAGCCGACTGCTGAAGATTGTTTCGAATGCTGTAACACGTCTTTTCAGAATTCACTAGAGAATTACATAGTATTTACTGCACAGAAACAGGCCATTCCTCCCAACATGTCCATGACGGTGTTTATGCTCCACACGAGCATTCTCTCACCTTAGTTCACCTCACCCTATCATATCCTTCCATTCCTTTCTCCCTCATGTACGTATCTAGCTTCCCCTTAAAGGCACTCTGCTATTCACCTTAACTCCATGTGCTAGCAAGCTCTACATTCTAACCACTCTCTGGGTAAAGAGGTTTCTCCTGAATTCCTGATTGGATTTATTAGTGACTATCTTATATTTAGTTCCTAGTTTTGGACTCCCCACAAGTGGTAACATCTTCTCTACATCGACCCTAACAAACAGCAACATAATTATAAAGATCTCTATGAGCCTTCTCTTTTCTAGAGAAAGAGCCCCAGCATGTTCAGCCATTCTGGATACTTAGAACCTCTTACTTCTGGTGTCATCCTTGGAAATCTTTTTTGCAACAGCCACAGTGCCTGTATATCTTTTTCATAATATGAGACCAAAACTGAACACAATATTCCAAGTGTGGTCCAACCAAGTTCTATATACGTTTAACAAAACTTCGTTACTTTGCAATTCTCTTACTCTAGAAATGAGACCCAGTGCTTTATTTACATTTCCATTGCCTTGTTAACCTGCTTTTAATGATTTGTGCATCTGTCCCCCTCGATCAGTGGTGGGCAAAATATGGCCCATGGACCATTTCCGGCCTGCCAAGACATTCCATCCGGCCCGCTGGATGGGACAGAAATAGAACGCGAGCCGGATCTCGAGCTGCACATTCGTCTATTCACTTTCACTTCTCATGAGTCAGAGACAGACCCGAACTGCAGCCAAAGAAAAAACATAGTAATACTTCATTCAAATTAATAATTCGCCAATGCGATTCTCTCTGGCCCGATCTTAAAAGGATCTGTTCCGTAATTCTAGATGCCAATGGCAGACATCGGTATCCAGAAGCACTGTGTATTAGAATATGCCCTATCCAATTTAGAGTGGAGTCATGACTGCTGATCTCCACAAATCTTTTACCGAACACAGTGACTGGCTCTGCATCTTTCTTCTCCCGGTACAATGGCAGTGGAGTTCTCATCTCGCAATTGGGACGGCATTAGTAATCTTTGCAGAGGGACATAATGATGACTGAGGTGGGAAAATGATGCTGACACAGGCTCTGAAGGGGCTACAGTTCTATTTCACAGCACTGATTTAGAGAGACCAGAAGATACCACAAAATTTTCAACTTTTATCTTTGATTCGGTCCAAGTCAGCATGGATTTATGAAAGGGAAATCATGCTTGACAAATCTTCTAGAATTGTTTGAGGATGTAACTAGTAGAGTGGACAAGAGGGAGCCAGTGGATGTGGTGTATTTAGACTTTCAAAAGTCTTTTGACAAGGTCCCACTCAAGAGATTGGTGTGCAAAATTAAAGCACATGGTATTGGGGTTAATGTACTGACGTGGATAGAGAACTGGTTGGCAGACAGGAAGCAAAGAGTAGGAATAAACAGGTCCTTTTCAGAATGGCAGACAGTGACTAGTGGGGTACCGCAAAGTTCAGTGCTGGGACCCCAGCTATTTACAATATACATTAATGATTTAGACGAAGGAATTGAATGTAATATCTCCAAGTTTGCAGATGACATTAAACTGGGTGGCAGTGTGAGCTGTGAGGAGGATGCTAAGAGGCTGCAGGGTGACTTGGACAGGTTAGGTGAGTGGGAAAATACATGGCAGATGCGGTATAATGTAGATAAATGTGAGCTTATTCACTTTGGTGGTAAAAACAGGAAGGCAGATTATCTGAATGGTGAAAGGTTAGTAAAAGGGGAGTGCAACGAGACCTGGGTGTCATGGTACATCAGTCATTGAAAGTTGACATGCAGGTACAGCAGGTGGTGAAGGCGGCAAATGACATGTTGGCCTTCATAGAGAGAGGATTTGTGTATAGGAGCAGGGAGGTCTTACTACAGTTGTTCAGGGCCTTGGTGAGGCCACACCTTGAATATTGTGTACAGTTTTGGTCTCCTAATCTGAGGAAGGACATTCTTGCTATTAAGGGAGTGCAGCGAAGGTTCACCAGACTGATTCCTGGGATGACAGGACTGACATATGAAGAAAGACTGGATCGACTAGGCTTATATTCAACAGAATTTAGAAGAATGAGAGGGGATCGCATAGAAATAAATAAAATTCTGACGGGATTGGACAGGTTAGATGCAGGAAGAATCTTCCCGATGTTGGGGAAATCCAGAACCAGGGGTCACAGTCTAAGGATAACGGGTAAGCCAATTAGGACCGAGATGAGAAGAAACTTCTTCACTCAGAGTTGTGAGCATGTGGAATTCTCTACCATAGAAAGTTGTTGAGGCCAGTTCGTTAGATATATTCAAAAGGGAGTGAGATGTGGCCCTTTCGGCTAAAGGGATCAAGGGATATGGAGAGAAAGCAGGAATGGGGTACTGAAGTGCATGATCAGCCATGATCATATTCTATGGTGGTGCAGGCGCGAAGGGTCGAATAGCCTACTCCTGCACCTATTTTCTATGTTTCATTTATAAGCAGTACCGGATACAAGTTGTGTATGTAAGATAGCATCTGACTACTACATAAATTTATGTTTATGCAATGTTCTAATTTTTTTTGCGCACGGTCCCTTTAAATTTGCTGCACAGCCGGGCACGATGCAGCTGCACATGCGCAGTGTCTCTTCCAGTGGCAGGAGCTGGGGATCGGTCTGCGCGGGACCCAGCGATTGGTGGAATATTGGTGGGCGGCACTCAACAGCTCACCAAAACTTTGTTAACTGGCCCTCCAGCCCAAATAATTGCCCCCCCTGCCCTCGATCTCTTTGCTCCTCAACACCATTTAGATACTTTTTTCCCAAAAATGGAGTACTTGCATTTATATTGCACCTTTCACCACCACCACACATCTCAAAACAAAGCTTTAAAGCAAATGAAGTACTTTTGGAGCGTAGTCATTGTTGTAGTGTGGGAAACGCAGCACCAATTTGCGCACAAGCTCCCACAAACAGCAATGTGATGAGAAGATAAGAAATCGGAGCAGGAGTAGGCCATTCGGCCCATTGAGCCTGCTCCGCCATTCAATAAGATCATGGCTGTTCTGATCATGGACTCGGCTCCACTTCCCTGCCCGCTCCCTGTAACCCTGTATTCCCTTATCACTCAAAAATCTGTCTATCTCCACCTTAAGGATATTCAAAGACCCAGTCTCCACAGCTCTCTGGGGCAGAGAATGCCACAGATTTACAACCCTCAGAAAAAGTTCCTCCTCATCTCAGTTTTAAATGGGCGGTCCCCTTATTCTGAGACTATGTCCCCTAGTTTTAGTTCCCCTATGAGTGGATATATCCTTTGTGCATCCACCTTATCAAGCCCCCTCATTATCTTGTATGTTTCAATATGATCACCTCTCATTCTTCTGAACTCCAATGTGTATAGGCCCAACCTACTCAACCCATCTTCATAAGTCAACTCCGGAATCAACCTAGTGAACCTTCTCTGAACAGCCTCTAATGAAAGTATATCCTTCCTTAAATAGAGAGACCAAAACTGTATGTAGTACTCCAGGTGTGGCCTCACCAATACCCTGTACAGTTGTAGCAGGACTTCTCTGCTTTTATACTCTATCCCCTTGTGATAAAAGCCAACGTTCCATTTGCCTTTCTGATTACGTGCTGTACCTGCATACTAACTTTTTGTGTTTCGTGCACAAGGATCCCCAGATCCCTCTGTACTGCAACACTTTGCAATTTTTCTCCATTTAAATTGTAATTTGCTTTTCTATTTTTACTGCCAAAGTGGGGCAATGTGAGGATAACCTCACATTTTGCCACTTTATACTCCATCTGCCAGATTTTTGTCCACTCACTTAGCCTGTCTATATTCCTCTGCAGATTTTTTTGTGTCCTCCTCACAACTTGCTTTCCCACCCATCTTTGTATCATCAGCAAACTTGGCTACATTACACTCGGTCCCTTCATCAAGTCATTAATATAGATTGTAAATAGTTGAGGACCTAGCACCCTGCGACACCCCACCATTCACTGTTGGCCAACCGGAAAATGACCTATTTATCCCGCCTCTCTGTTTTCTGTTAGTTAGCCAATCCTTTACCCATGCTAATATATTACCCCCTACCCTGTGAACTTTTATCTTGTGCAATAACCTTTTATGTGGCACCTTATCGAATGCCTTCTGGAAATCCAATTAAACCACATCCACTGGTTCCCCCTTATCCACCCTACTCGTTACATCCTCAAAGAGCTCCAGCAAATTTGTCAAACATGATTTCCCTTTCATAAAACTATGCTGACTCTGCTTGATTGAATTATGCTTTTCCAAATGTCCCGCTACTGCTTCCTTAATAATGGACTCCAGCATTTTCCCCAACGACAGATGTTAGGCTAACTGGTCTATAGTTTCCTGCTTTTTGTCTGCCTCCTTTTTTAAATAGAGGCGTTACATTTGCGGTTTTCCAATCCACTGGGATCGTCCCAGAATCCAGGGAATTTTGGTATATTACAATCAATGCATTCACTATCTCTGTAGCCACCTCTTTTAAGACCCTAAGATGTAAGTCATCAGGTCCTGGGGACTTGTCTGCCTTTAGTCCCATTATTTTACCGAGTACGACTTCATTAGTGATAGTGTTAAGTTCCTCCCTCCATATAGCCCCTTGATTATCCACTATTGGGATGTTTTTAGTGCCTTCTACCGTGAAGACCGATGCAAAATATTTGTTCAACATCTCTGTGATTTCCCTGTTCTCCATTATTAATTCCCCATCTCATCCTCTAGGGGATAACGACCAGACAATCTGTTTTTGTAATGTTGAAGGATAAATACGGGCCAGGAGACTGAGAATAACTCCTCTGCTCTTCCTCGAAATAGTGTCATGGGACCTTTTACATGCACCTGAGGGAGCAGACGGGGCTGCGGTTTAACGTCGCTTCTGAAAGACGGCACCTGATAGTGCAGCACTCCCTCAGCACTGCACTGGATTGTCAGCCTAGATTTTTGTGCTCAAATCCCTGGTGTGGGAATTGTACCCACAATCTTATAACTCAGAGGTTAGAGTGCTACTCACTGAGCCACACCTGACACGGAGTACATGGCCTCCTATTCCACCTACCAAAATGTACCACGTCACAGCTATTTATATTGGAAGTAGAATCATAGAAGTTTACAGCACAGAAGGAGGTCATTTTGGCCCATTGTGCCCGTGCCGGCCAACAAGAGGCTATCCAGCTGTAACCCTGCAGGTTACAACACTTCAAGTGCACATCCAAGTATTTTTTTTATGTGGGTGAGGGTTTCTATCTCTACCACCCTTTCAGGCAGTGAGTTCCAGACCCCCACAACCCTCTGCGTGAAGAAATTTCCCCTCAAATCCCCTCTAAATCTTCTACCAATTATTTTAATTTATGCTCCCTGGTTGTTGAACCCTCTGCTAAGGGAAATAAGCTCTTTCTATCCCCTTTATATCTAGGCCCTTATAATTTTATACACCTCAAAGAGGTCTCCTCTCAGCCTCCTCTGTTCCAGGGAAAACAAATCCAGCCTATCCAATCTGTCCTCATAGCTAAGATTCTCCACTCCTGGCAACATCCTTATAAATCTCCTCTGTACCCTCTCCAGTGCAATCATGTCCTTCCTGTAATGTGGTGACCAGAACTGCACGCAGTACTCCAGCTATTTTTTTTGAAACAGTTCAAGCATAACCCCCTGCTCTTGTATTTTGTGCCTCGGCTAATAAAGGAAAGCATTCCGTATGCATTCTTAACCACCTTATCTATCTGTACTGCTACTATCAGGGATCTGTGGACATGCACTCCAAGGTCCCTTTGTTCCTCTACACTTCTCAGTGTCCTACCATTTAATGTGTATTCCCTTTCCTTGTTAGCCCTCCTCACATGCATTACCTCACACTTCTCTGGATTAAATTCCATTTGCCACTGTTTTGACCAGTTGATTGATATCTTCCTGCAGTCCGCAGCTTTCTTCATTATCAACCACGCAGCTTAGTATCATCTGCAAACTTCCTAATCATACCCCCTATATTCAAGTCTATATTCAAGTATATTACAAAAAGCAAGGGGCCTAGTACTGAGCCCTGCGGAACCCCACTGGAAACATCCTTCCAGTCAGTCACAAAAACATCCATCAACCATTACCCTTTGCGTCCTGTCTCTGAGCCAATTTTGGATCCAACTTGCCACTTTGCCCTGGATCGCATGGGCTTTTACTTTCGTGACCAATCTGCCATGTGGGACCTTATCAAAAGCTTTGTAAAATCTATATACACTACATCATACGCTTGGCCCTCATCCACCCTCCTGGTTACCTCCTCGAAAAATTCAATCAAGTTAGTTAGACACGACCTTCCCTTAACAAATCTGTGCTGACTGTCCTTGATTAATCCGTATCTTTCTAAGTGAAGGTTTATCCTGTCCTTCAGGATTTTTTCCAATAATTTTCCTACCACTGAGGTTGGGCTGACTGGTTTGTAATTACTTGGTCTATCCCTTTCACCCTTCTTAAACAAAAGTACCACATTAGTAGTCCTCCAGCACCATATCTAAAGCCAGAGAGGATTGGAAAATGGTGGTTGAGCAGTTATAATGAGGGATGTTCAAGAGGCCAGAATTTGAGGAGCAAGATATCTTGTGGGGTTGTGAGGCTGAAAAAGATTAGAGAGATAGGGAGGAGCAAGACCATGGAGTGATTTGTAAACAAGGATGAGAATTTTGAAATCGAGGCTTTGTTTAACTGGGAGCCAATGTAGGTCAGAAAGCACAGGAGTGACGGGTGATCTTGACTTGATGCGGTGGGTTAGTACATGGGGGGCTGCTGAGATTTGGATGACTTCAAGTTTACATAGTGAGGAATGTGGGAGACCGGCCAGGAGTGAGTTGGAGTAGTCAAATCTAGAGGTAACAAAGGCATGAGTGAGGGTTTCAGCAGCACAAGAGCTGAGGCAGGGGCGGAGGTGGGTAATGTTACGGAGGTGGAACAAGGCGGTTTTAGTTATGCCACAGATATGTAACTGGAAACTCATTTCAGGGTCAAATATGACACCTAGGTTGCAAGCAATCTTGTTCTCCCTCAGGTTGATGCTAGGGAGAGGGATGGAGTCAGTGGTTAGGGAATGCAGTTCGTGGCGGGGACCAAAGATAATGGCTTCGGCCCAATATTTAATTGTAGAAAATTTCTGCTCATCCAGTACTGGATGTCGGACAAGCAATCTGACAATTTAGATACCAAGCATGGGTCGAGACAAGTAGTGGAGAGGTCGAGCTGGATGTCCTCAGCATACATACAGAAACTGATTTCGTGTTTTTGGATGATATCGCCAAGGGGCAGTATATAGATGAGAAATAAGAGGGAAACAAGGAGTGGGAAGAGAAGCCATTGCACGATATTTTCTGGCTACAATTAGATAGGTAAGAATGGAACCAGGCGAGTGCAGTCCCACCTAGCTGGACATTGGTGGAGAGGCACTGGAGGAGGATGGAGTAGTCAACTGTGTCAGAGGTGCAGCAGAGGTTAGAACCTAAAGCAAGTTTTCCACTAGATTAACAATGACTCCAATCCACTTATGTTACGTTATAAGAACATAAAAAAATAGGAGCAGGCCATTCGGCCCCTCGAGCCTGATCCACCATTCAAGAATATCATAGCTGATCTTCTACCTCAACTCCACTTCCCTCATATCCCTTCACCCCTTAATATTCAAAAATGTATCAACCTGTCTTGAATATACTCAAAGACTGAGCATCCATAGCCCTTTGGGGTAGAGACTTCCAAAGAGTCACCATCTTCTGAGAGAAGAAATTTATCTTCATCTCAGTCCTAAATGGCCGACCATTTAATCTGAGATTGTGACTCCTGGTTCCAGACTCCCAGCCAGAGGAAATATCCTTCCTGCATCTACCCTGTCAAGCCCTTTAAGAATTGTGTATTTTTCAATTAGATCACCTCTCATTCTTCTAAACTACAGAGAATGTAGGCCTAATCCACTCAATCTCTCTTCATAGGACAATCCCCTCATCCCAGGAATCAGTCTGGTGAACCTTCATTCCTCAATGGCAAGGAGACCAAAACTGTACACAATACTTCAAATGTGGTCTCACCAGGGCAGTATGTAATTGCTGTAAGATATCTTTACTCTTATACTCAAATCCTCTTATAATAAAGGTCAACATACCATTTGCTGTCTTAATTGCTTCCTGTACCTGCATGTTAACTTTCAGTGATTCATATACATGGACACCCAGGACCCTCTGAACAACAGCATTTTCCAATCTTTCAACATTTATAAACTACTCTGCTTTTCTATTTTTCCTACCAAAGTGGATAACTTCACATTATATTCCATTTTCCATCTTCTTGCCCACCTATATCCCTTTGAAGTTTCTTTGCATTTTGCATCATCCTCACAACTTACATTCCCACCTAGCTTTGTATCATCAGCAAACTTGGATATCATCCAAATCATTGATATATATATTGTGAATAGCTGGGGCCCAAGCCCTGATCCTTACCGTACCACTCCACTAGTTACAGCCTGCCAACCCGAAAATTACCCGTTTATTTCGACTCTGTTTTCTGTCCGTTAATCAATCCTCAATCCATGCTCGTGTCCACAGTAAATGACACAAGGTCAGCCCACTGGATGGAACCTCGGGCGCCCTGAGCTTGATCTCAGGTGTCTCCAGTCCCGACTGCCCCCTTACATCAGTCTCCCCTCACTTTTATACCCTGCAGTGATCCATCTCTGGCACCTGACTCTTCTTTGTCTTCTCTGCTGGGTTTTGGCAGGAAGCTGGGAAAAGACAGCTGGAACTTCTCTAATCTGTGATTTACAAGTACACTTTCCCTGGTTCCCAGCAGTTACTTTTCTTCAGTAATTTTCCAATTATCCCTAAACTCCCCTGCCTGCTGTTAGTTGTTGTATCTTATTAGTTTCATAATTATAGGTATAAACATCACACATTATAATCTAACCTATTCTATTACTCACTCTGGTTTAAGCTTATATTGTCCTGTACTATTTTATGATTTTATAAACAATCCTCAATCCATGCGAGTATATTACCCCCAATCCTATGAGCTCTCATTTTGTTTAATTATCTCTTGTCGAATGCCTTCTGAAAATCCAAATACACCATATCCACTGGTTCCTCCCTTATCTATTCTGCTAGTTACCACCTCAAAAAACGCTAACAGGTTTGTCAAACATGATTTCAGTTTTATAAATCCGTATTGACTCTGCCCAATCCTATTATTATTTTTAATAGTGCCCTGTTACCACATCCTTATAATAGATTCTAGCATTTTCCTTACTACTGATGTCAGACTAACTGGTCTGTGGTTCCTTGTTTTCTCTCTCCCTCCTTTCTTAAATAGTGGGGTTATATTTGGTACCTTCCAATCCGCACGAAGGGAGAGAGAGCGAATGAGTGAGAGGAAGATTGACACGGAAGGGAGAGAGAGCTGGACAGAGTGAGATCAAACAGACAGCAAAGTAAGTGAGACAGAGAGACTTAAATCCAAAAGGGGGAGTGGGAGAGACAGAATGAGGCAGAGAAAGAGAGGAAAGGAAGAGAAGATATTGGTCGGGATGGCAAGAGAGAAGAGAATAAGGCAGAGAGAAGAGAGAGGGATGAACGAGGTGGAGAGAGGTAGACTGAGAACATAGCAGAAAAAGGGACAGAGAAGCAGAGAAGAGAAAGGTGGAAAGAGTGAGAGACAGTGAGGCAGAGAGAAATGAGAGAGGTAGAGATCTTATTGAATGGCGGAGTACACTCGAGGGGCCAAATGACCTGCTCCTGCTCCTATTTCTTATGTTCTTAATAGAGCAAATGTGAATTAGAGAGAGAGAGAGAGAGAGAAGGTGGGGGGAGAGAGAGAAATTGAGAAAGAAACAGGTGGAGATATGAGAGTGCTTCTTCGGCAGCCCCTCCCAAACCCTCGACCTCTACCATCTAGAAGGACAAGGGCAGCAAGCACATGGGAACACCACCACCAGCACGTTCCCCTCCAAGTCACACACCATCCTGATATGTAAGAATATCACCGTTCCTTCGTCGCTGGGTCAAAATCCTGGCACTCCCTCCCTCACCATCATCATAGGCAGTCCCTCGAATCGAGGATGACTTGCTTCCACGTCAAAAAGTTCACAGGTGTTTCAATGAAGGACCTAAAATTCCAGGTCCCGTACTACATGTTGAAGGGTGGAAGATGCCTGTGCGTGGATTTCTTTTAACGTATGGAGACCGTTGCACACCAGCCACCACACGGGCTTGACAGAGCTAGGTCTTGGTCCAGTGGCAAGGATTAACCAAAACGACTGGAGACCAGCTCTGCTGCACGGACCTAATGCGCACGTATGACACAGTGTGGACGGCCCGTGCTGCCCCTGGGCTCTCGCCTCTTCTGGTCCCCAAACTCACACCTCTCCTAGGTCCCGATCATGTCCCTCTACAATCTCTCGCCGCTCCTTCGCCCTGACCGCACCGCTCCACCCCACGGACTGCAGCGGTTCAAGAAAGTGGCTCACGACCATCTTCTCAAGGGCAATTAGAGATGGGTAATAAATGCTGGCCTTGCCAGCGAAGCCCACATCCCATGAACGAATTAAAACAAAAGTCATCTTCTCTTTTCAAGAGGAAGAGACCCAGCCTGTTCATCCTTTCCTAATAGGCATAACCTCGCATTTCTGGTATCATAATTGTAAACCTAATTTCCACCCTCGCCAATGCCTCTATATCCTTTTTATAATATGGAGATCACAATTGTACACAGTACTCCAAATGTGGTCTAACCGAGGTTCGATACAAGTTCAACATAACTTAGCTACTTTTTAATTCAATCCCCCTGGAAATAAACCTGAGTGCTTGGTTTGCTCTTTTTAACGGCCTTATTAACCTACGTTGCTACTTTGGTGATTTTTGCATTTGTATTCCGAGATCACTTTGCTCTTCTGCCCCATTTAGATTCTGGTTTTCCAACTAATATGTGACCTCCTTATTTCTGTTACCAAAATGCAATATCTCACATTTATCAGTGTTGAAATTCATTATATGCCAATTCTGCAAATATATTAATGTAATAAGACATGTAGTACAGCAGGGATTAGATACAGAGTAAAGCTCCCTCCACATTGACCCTTCAAACACTCCCAGGGCATAGACAACACGGGTTAGTGACAGAGTAATGCTCCCTCTGTACTGTCCCATCAAACATTCCCAGGTCATATTTAGCACGGGCAAGGTACAGAGTTAAGTTCCCTCTACATATATATATAGTAAAGCTCCCTCTATACTCCCCATCAAACACTCCCAGGCCAACTACAGCCTGGTTTAGATACAGAGTAAATCTCCTTCTCCACCCTCCCAGGGCAGTTTCCAGTGGGCTTCCGCAGGGCTCAGTACTTGGTCCCTTGCTTTTTGTGATATATATATAATCAATGATTTGGACTTGAATATAAGAGGTATTATTAAGAAGTTTGCAGATGATACAAAAATTGGCCCTGTGCTTGATAATGAAGAAGCAGTAGACTGCAGGAAGGTATCAATGGACTGGTCAGGTGGGCAGAATAATGCCAAATGGAACTCAATCCGGAGAGGTGTGAGGTAATGCATTTGGGGAGGGCTAATAAGGAAATGGAATACACAATAAATGGTAGGACACCGAGAAGTGTAGAGGGACAAAGCGGGGTGGTTAAGAAGGCATACGGGATACTTGCCTTTATTAGCCGAGGCATAGAATAGAAGAGTAGGGAGATTATGCTTGAACTGTATAAAAAACTACTTAGGCCACAGTTAGAGTACTGCGTGCAGTTCTGGTCACCACAGTACAGGAAAGATGTGACTGCCCCAGAGAGGTTAGAGGAAATTTACGAGGATGATGCCTGGACTGGAGAATTTTAGCTATGAGGAAAGATTGGATAGGCTGGGGTTGTTTTCTTTGGAACAGAGGAGGCTTAGGAGACCTAATTGAGGTGTATAAAATTATGAGGGTCCTAGATAGAGCAGATAGGAAGGACCTATTTCCCTCAGCAGAGGGTTGAATAACCATGGGGCATAGATTTCAAGTAAGTGGTAGGAGGTTTAGAGGGGATTTGAGGAGAAATATTTTCACCAAGGTTGGTGGGGGTCTGAAACTCACTGCCTGAAAGGGTGGTCGAGGCAGAAACCCTCATAGCATTTATAAAATTACTTGGATATGCACTTGAAGTGTCGTAACCTACAAGGCTACGATCCAAGAGCTGGAAAGTGGGATCAGGCTGGAAAGCTCTTTGTCAGCAAGCACGGACATGATGGGCCGAATGGCCCTCTTCTGTGCTGTAAATTTCTATGATTCTCTGATCGCAAGGCTAGGAGAGCCACTCTTGAAGGTATGGGGAGCTCGGACTTGCCCGTGGGAGTAACAGACGGCAAGAGAACTCAAATAATCCCGAGCAACGCGGTGTTAGTTGTGGCTCAGTGGTAGTCTCTGAGTCAGTAGGTTGTGGGTTCAAGTCCACCCCCAGAGCATGGAGTATAAAATCATTCCAATGCAGTGCAGAGGGAGCGCTGCACTGTCGGGGGTGCCTTCTTTCACATGAGACCCCATAAAAGCAGAAGAAATAGGAGCAGGAGTAGGCCATTTGGCCCCTCGAGTCTGCTCCGTCATTCAATAAGATGGCTGATCTGATCTGATCTTGCCTTCAACTCCACTTCCCTGCTCGCTCCTCATAACCCTCGACTCCCTTATCGTTCAAAAATCTGTCTATCTCCACCTTAAATATATTTAATGACCCAGCTTCCACAGCTCTCTGGGGCAGAGAATTCCAAAGGTTCATGGTCCTCAGAGAAGAAATTCCTCCTCATCTCCATTTTAAATAGGCGACCCCTTATTCTGAAACTATGCCCCCTAGTTTTAAATTCCTCCACAGGGGAGAGCATCCTCTCTGCGTCTACCCTGTCAAGCCCCCTCAGAATCTTATATGTTTCAATAAGATCACCTCTCATTCTAAACTTCAATGAATATAGGCCCAAACTGCTCAACCTTTCTTCATAAGACAACCCTTTCATCTCAGGAATCAACCTCGTGAACCTTCTCTGAACTGCCCCCAATGCAAGTATATCCCTCCTTAAATAAGGAGACCAAAACTGTACGCAGTACTCCAGGTGTGGTCTCACCAACAGTGTAGTTGTAGCAGGACTTCCCTACTTTTATACGCATCCCCCTTGCAATAAAGGCCAACATTCCATTTGCCTTCTTAATTACGCTGTACCTGCATGCTAACTTTTTGTGCATCATGTACAAGGACCGCAGATTCCTCGGTGTTGCAGCATTTTCTAATCTCTCCCCATTTAAATAATAATTTGCTTTTTTATTTTTCCTACCAAAGTGGATTACCTCACATTTTCCCACATTATACTCCATCTGCCAAACTTTTGCCCACTCACTAAGCTGATATATATCCCTTTGTAGATTATTTGAGTTTTCCTCACAACTTGCTTTCCCACTTATCTTTGTATCATCAGCAAGTTTAGCTACATTCACTCGATCCCTTCATCCAAGTCATTAATATAGATTGTAAATAGTTGAGGCCCCAGCACTGATCCCTGAGGAGGCACCCCACTAGTTACAGTTTGCCAGCCTGAAAATGACCCATTTATCCTTACTCTCTGTTTTCTGTTAGTTAGCCAATCCTCTATCCATGCTAATATATTACCCCCAATCCCGTGAGCTCTTCTCTTGCGCAGTAACCTTTTATGTGGCATCTTATCGAATGCCTTCTGGAAATCCAAATACATGACATCTACTGGTTCCCCTTTATCCACCCTGTTCATTACATCCTCAAAGAACGCCATCAAATTTGTCAAACATGATTTCCCTTTCATAAAACCATGCTGACTCTGCTTGACTGCATTATGATTTTCTAAATAATGGACTCCAGCATTTTCCCAATGACATGTTAGTCTAACTGGTCTGCAGTTTCCCACTTTCTGTCTCCCTCCATTCTTAAATAGGGGAATTACATCTGCTGGGATCTCTCCAGAATCCAGGGATATTTGGTAGATTACAACCAATGTGGCCACCATCTCTGCAGCCATTTCTTTTAAGACCCGAGGATGCAGGCTATTAGGACCAGGGGACTTGTCCACCTTTAGTCCCATTAGTTTGCCTAGTACCTTTTCTCCCTAGCAATAGTGACTGTTTTAAGTTCTCCCCTCCCAATAGCCCCTTGATTATCAATTATTGGGATGCTTTCAGTGTCTTCTGCAGTGAAGACCGATACAAAATATTTATTCAAATTCTCTGCCATTTCCTTGTTTCCCATTATTAATTCCCCAGTCTCCTCTTCTAAGGGACCAACTTAGCTACTCGCTTCCTTTTTATATACCTGTAGAAGCTCGTACTGTCTGTTTTTATATTTCTTGCTAGTTTATTCTCAATTTATTCCCTTTTTTTTCGTCGTCCTTTGCTATTTTCTAAAAAGTTCCCAATCTTCTGGCCTTCATTAATCTTCACAACATTGTATGCCTTTGTTTTCAATTTGATACCACCCTTTACTTCTTAGTTAGCCATGGATGGTTCATCCTTCTTAGAGTCTTTCTTTCTCATTGGAATATATCTTTGCTGAGTTATGAAATATCTCCTTAAATATCTGCCACTCCTTATCTACTGTCTTACCCTTCCTTTGTAATTGCCTTTATTTTTCAGGACACTATTTTGAGACCCAAGTTTCTCACCCTCAAACCGAATTTGGAATTCTACCATACTATAATCACTCTTCCCAAGAGGATCCTTTACTATGAGATCATGAATTAATCCCAGTCTCATTACACATTACCAATTCTAAAATAGTCTGCTCCCTGGTTGGTTCCACAGCGCATTGTTCTAAGAAAACATCCCGAATACACTCTATGAACTTTTCCTCAAGGCTACCTAATCTTTATTTTGATATATCCAATCAAAATAAAGATTTAAATCGTCTATGCTTATTGCAGTACCTTTCTTATAAGCCTCCATTATTTCTTGATTTAGATGCTGTCCTGCAGTGTAGCTATTGATAGGGAGCCCATAGACTACTCCCACCAGTGACTTCTTTCCCTTATTATTTCTTATCTCCACCCAAACTGATTCTACATCTTGATCTTCTGAGAATCAGAACCATCTGACCTCTCAAGTGGGCATAAAAGATTCCATGACGTTATTTTGAAGAAATCTCTCTGGTGTCCTGGCTAACATTTATCCCTCAACCAACATCACTAAAACAGAGGCCGTGAATGGCACTTTATAAATACAAAAGGAGAAAAGGAACAGTCGGTAACAGGACATCAATTAGTCTCCTCTTGGAGAAATCAAGGAATCGACTCACTGTATGTAGGAAAAAAAGCTGATTTATTTCATCGTTGTTTGACAGAGGGTGCAGAAAAGATTTACAAGAATGATTCCAGGGATGAGGGACTTCAGTTACATGGATAGACTGGTGAAGCTGGGGTTGTTCTTCTTAGAACAGAGAAGTTTGAGAGGAGATTTGATGGAGGTGCTCTAAAATCATGAGGGGTCTGGACAGAGTAGAGAGAAAATATTCCCATTGGCGGAAGGATTGAGAACCAGAGGACACAGATTCAAGGTGATTGGCAAAAGAACCAAAGGCGACATGAGAAAAAACTTTTCTTTAAGCAGCGAGTGGTTAGGATGTGGAATGCACTGCCTGAAAGGGTGGTGGAGGCAGATTCAATCGTGGCTTTCAAAAAGGGAATTGGATAAGTACCGGAAATAAAACATTTGCAGGGCCACGGGGAAAGGGTGGGGAGTGGGACTTGCAGAGAGCCGGCACGGACTCGACGGTCCGAAAGGCCTCCTTCTGTGCTGTAACCATTCTATGATTCTATGATATCCAGAAAATTAAACTCCAGCCCAGTTAGAGGGATTAATTACACCAGCAGCAACAAACTCCAACTGTCCGAGTGAACATGGTTCAGTCCTGGATGTGATTAACGGCAACAATAAAAGCAGAATCCAACCCCTGCAGTCACTTGTGAACTCGCTGGTGTGACTGAAGGTTGGATAAACGAGTGAAGCCCTTCCCACACTCGGAGCAGATGAATGGCCTCTCCCCAGTGTGAATGCGTTGGTGTGTCAGCAGGTTGGAAGAAAGAGTGAAGCCCTTCCCACACTCGGAGCAGATGAACGGCCTCTCCCCAGTGTGAGTGCGTTGGTGTTTCATCAGATCATTTCTGCTTTTATAGCTCTTTTCACAGTCAGAACATTTAAACGGTCTCTTACTGGTGTGAACAAGTTGGTGTTCAGTGAGGTGGGATGAACGAATGAATGCCTTCCCACACACAGAACAGATAAAAGGTCTCTCCCCGGTATGAATACGTTGGTGAGCATGAAGATCGAATGAATTAGTGAATCCCTTTCCACACACAGAGCAGATGAACGGCCTCTCTCCTGTGTGAGCTCGCTGGTGACTCAGATGATGAGATGATTTAGCAAACCGTTTCCCACATACGGGACAGACGAACGGTCTCTCCCCAGTGTGAACTCGCTTGTGTTCAATGAGGTGTGAAGATGCAGTGAATTTCTTCCCACACACGGGACAGGTAAACGGCCTCTCCCCAGTGTGAACACGCTGGTGTCTCACTAGGCTGGATGAACAAGTGAATCCTTTCTCACACACGGAGCAGGTGAACGGTCTCTCCCCAGTGTGAATTCGCTTGTGTGCCAGCAGGCTGGATGAATAAGTGAATCCCTTCCCACACACAGTGCAGGTGAACGGCCTCTCCCCAGTGTGAACTCGCTGGTGTTCAGTGAGGTGGGATGAACGAGTGAATCCCTTCCCACACGCAGGGCAGGTGAACGGCCTCTCCCTGGTGTGACTGCGTCGATGAGTTTCCAGCGCAGAGGGGCAATTGAATCCCTTCCCACAGTGCCCACATTTCCATGGATTCTCCATGGTGCAGGTGTCCTTGTGTCTCTCCAGGTTTGACGATCAGTTGAAGCCTCGTCCACACACAGAACACGTGTACGGTTTCTCCCCGCTGTGAATGATGCAATGTTTTTTCAGGCTGTGTAACTGGTTGAAGCTCTTTCCACAATCAGGGCACTGGAACACTCTCACTCGGGTGTGTGTGTCTCGGTGCTTTTCCAGTCACATTGATGTTTGAAATCTTTTCCCACAGACAGAGCAGACAAACGTTTCTCCTTTCACATTCAAAGGCTGATGATATTCAAGTGAATCGAGTGACTCTGTCAGATCTTGATATGATTGGTTCGAGTTTCCCATCTGTAAATCCTCCTCTTCTAATATCCTGTAAAAGGTGTTTACGAAAGTCAGCACTGGAAGTGCAGGATAGAAATTGAGGACAGACAATCCTACTTTTTATGGAGCATTCTTTCGTCTCTTGTTCCCCAAAGCTGTAAATTCCCATCCCACACACTCTCCCTCCACCCTGTGGTGAAATCCAAACTCATCGCACCACCTCCATCATTTCTTTCTTCCATCTGCAGTTTTCTCACTCCCTCTTCTCTGGTTGGGTTCAGTTCTACATCCCGTGTGTGCAGACTGAGAATAAATGAGGAAATGATTTTCTCTCAAGGTCACTGGGACCCTAAAGCCCCGCCTGCCCTCTGCTCCTGTACCAAGATGGCCACACAGACGCCCTGATCCTGTCCAAGAATTCAGCTAGTTACCCCGAGCGGTCGGGTCTATCATCGCAGGTCAAACATGGAGCCTGCGGGCTCATATTTGGGGCCTGAGGCCTACACCAGTATTTATGAAGCTGCCCAGCCCACCCAGGGGTCTAATTCCTCCGCTGAGCCCACAAGCTCCTACCAACTCGCAGAATGCCTCTTCCGCCTCAGACCACCTCCAACATTGGCACTGCGCCTGCTCAGAGCACAGCCCGGTCCCGTGCGCAGGGGGATTCTAGCTACAGAAGTAAACGTTGCAACATTTGGTAGTGAAATGGATTCATTCAGGATAGACAGCAGGGATTATTGCAGGAAATTACAAAGTGCAGCGAGAAAGGAAATGCAATGGATGTTGTGTAGATGGATTGTCAAAAGATGTTTGATAAGGTGCCGGATAGGAGGCTTGTTGATCAAATTAAGGCTCATGGTATTAAAGGGAGTGGGGTTGCGTGGAGAGGAAGTTGGGTAAAGGGCAGAAAACAGAGAGTAGTGGTTAATGGATGTTCTTCAGACTGGAGGGATGTAAACAGTGGTGTCCCCAGGGTCAGTGTTGGGACCATTGCTCTTAATATAGAGACAGGGTCTGGGCTAGGGTATAAGCACATAAGAATTAGAAGCAGGAGTAGGCCCTTTGTCCCCTCGAGCCTGCTCCACCATTCAATAAGATCATATTGATTCATCAATTGATCCACCACTACGAAAAACAATAAGAATAAAACTGGACGGACCACCCGGCATCGACCTCCGCACCGGCTATGGACCCGACAACGGCACACCCAGCCCAGTCTTTCTCACCAACATCTGGGGACTTGTGCCAAAATTGGGAGAGATGGCCCAGACTAGTCAAGCAACAGCCTGACATCGTTATACTCACAGAATTATACCTTTCAGCCAATGTCCTAGATTCCTCCATCACCTCCCTGGGTATGTCCTGTCCCACCGGTGGCGGTACAGTAGTATACAGTCGGGAGGGTGTGGCCCGGAGTCCTCAACACCGACTCCGAACCCCATGAGGTCTCGTGGCTTCAGGTTAAGCATAGACAAGGAAACCTCCTGCTGATTACCACCTACTGCCCTCCTTCAGCTGATGAATCAGTACTCCTCCATGTTGAACACCACGTGGAAGAAGCACTGAGAGTAGCAAGCTGCACCGAATGTACTCTGGGTGGGGGACTTCAATGTCCATCAAGACTGGCTCGGTAGCACCACTACTGACCAGGTGGTGAGAGAAACAACACGAGGGAAAAAACCTACTTATGCCCATCCCTTCGGAAAGGGCGCGAGAGTGGGAGCAGTGGTAAGCCTACAAAGGGCGTGAGTCAGCCGAGCAGACAGCCGAATGAGCACCAAGTGACCTGGGAGGATAAGAAATAAAAAGATTCAAAGTGTGGCATCACAGGAAAGCAGGGAAGTGATTGGTTGGTCAGTTTTTCTCTTTTCTTGGCATTGGTTTAAATTAAGAGCTGGGATTAAAAATCTAAACTTTCAAAACGTGAAAACTTAACTAAATACATTCGAGATGGCAGGGCAGGCGATGTGTTACTGCTGCTGCATGTGGGAGCTGGTTGACCCCATTGAGGTCCACGGTGACCACATCTGCAGTAAGTGTTGGCTGCTCGAGGAACTTCAGCTCCACGTTGATGAGCTGGAGTCCGAGCTGCAGACACTGCGACACATCAGGGAGGGGGAGAGTTACCTGGACCCTGTGTTCCAGGAGGCAGTCACACCCCTTAGATTAATTAATTCAACTTTGGCCCATGGTCAGGGACAGGAGGGTGTGACTACGAGCGAGGCAGCTGTGGGGATGCAGGGGGTAGTGATGGAGGATCCTCAGCCCTTGCAATTGTCCAACAGGTACGAGATTCGTGCTCCCTGCTTGGACACAGGCAGGGACTGCAGGGAGGATGAGCAAACTGACCACAGTGCCGTGGTACAGGAGGCCATTCAAGGGGGGTGGGGGGGAGTAAAAAGAAATGCTGTAGTGGTAGGAAACAGTATAGTTTTCTGCAGCCATGAGCGGGAGTCCTGAAGGCTGTGATGCCTGCGCAGTTCCAAGGTTCAGGACATCTCCTCTGGGCTGGAGAGGAACTTGGAGTGGGAGGGGGAAGATCCAGTTGTCGTGGACCACGTAGGTACCAATGACATAGGTAGAACAAAGAAAGAGGTTCTGCTGAGGGATTTTGAGCAGTTAGGGGCTAAATTAAAAAGCAGAACCCAGACAGCAATCTCTGGGTTACTACCCGAGCCACGTGCAAATGTGCATAGGGTAAATATGATCAGAGAGATGAATACGTAGCTCAAAGACCGGTGTGGGAGAAATGGGTTTCGATTCATGGGGCACTGGCACTGGCACCAGTACTGGGACAAGAGGGAGCTGCTCCGTTGGGACAGGCTTCACTTGAACCAGGCTTGTGCTTGTGTCCAGGCGAAGCGAATAACTAGGGCTGTAAAGAGGCCTTTAAACTAAATAGTGGGGGGGGGGGGGGGTTGGGGGGTGGGAGGGTTCAGGTGAGCGTAAATTTAAAAAGTCAAAGAGCAAGGAGAAGGCAATAGAGCAGGGTAGCGGTGGGGGAAATGATAACCAGAGTGTAACAGGAAGGGACAGAATGTATAAAAATAAAAGAGTGGAACAGACCGTGGGGTCAAAGCAGCGAAAAATGGTAAAAAGACAAAATGAAAAGCTCTTTATCTGAATGCACGGAGCATTCGTAACAAGATAGAAGAGTTAACGGCACAATGAGTATGATCGGAAAGCTATTACAAAGACGTGGTTGCAAGGTGACCAAGGCTGGGAACTGAATATTCAGGGGTATTTGACAATTTGGAATGATAGACAAAGGAAAAGGAGGTGGGGTAACTCTGTTAATAAACGATGAGATCAGTGCAGTGGTGAGAAATGATATTGGCTCAGAAGATCAAGATGTAGAATCAGTTTGGGTGGAGATAAGAAATAATAAGGGGAAGAAGTCACTGGTGGGTGTAGTCTATAGGCCCCCTAACAGTAGCTACACTGTTGGATGGAGTATAAATCAAGCAATAATCGATGCTTGTAAGAAAGGTACGGCAATAATCATGGGCGATTTTAATCTTCATATTCATTAGACAAATCAAATTGACCAACAGTTCATAGAGTGTTTCTGAGATGGTTTCCTTGAACAGTACGTTGCGGAACCAGCCATGGAGCAGGCTATCTTAGATCTGGTAGTGTAATGAGACAGGATTAATAAATGATCTCGTAGTTAAGGATCCTCTTGGAAAAAGTGAACATAACATGGTTGAATTTCAAATTCAGTTGGAGGGTGAGAAAGTCAGATCTCAACCCAGTGTTCTGATTCTAAATAAAGGCGACTACAAAGATATGAAAACAGAACTAGGAATGTTCACTGATGACTGCACAGTGTTCAGTTCCATTTGCAACTCCTCAGATAATGGAGCAGTCCATGCCTGCTTACAGCAAGACCTGGACAACATTCAGGCTTGGGCTGATAAGTGGCAAGTAACATTCGCGCCACACAAGTGCCAGGAAATGACTATCTCCAACAAGCGAGAGTCTAACCACCGCCCCATAACATTCAAAGGCATTACCATCGCCGAATCCCCTCTTCTTCGGCGGTCCCTCGAATCGAGGATGACTTGCTTCAACGCCAAAAAGGGATGAGTTCAATGATTTCACAGGTGTTTCAATCAAGGCCCTAATATTGCAGGTCGCAAACTATATATTGAAGGGTGGAAGATGTCTGTGCGTGGATTTTTTTTTAAACATGTGGTGGCCGTTGCACACCAGCCACCACACGGGCTTGACAGAGCTTGGTCTTGGTCCAGTGGCAAGGGTTATCCAAGACGACTGGAGACCAGCTCTGCTGCACGGACCGAGCGCGCACACATATAGCAGTGTGGGCTGGCCCGTGCTGCCCCTGGACCCTCGACCCTTTTAGGTCCCAAACTCACGCCTCTCCTGGGCCCCGGTCACTTCCTTCGACAAACTCTTGCTCCTTCACCCCTCTTGCTGTGCCTGCCCGCACTGCAATGAGCGACCTGACTTCGCAGCCAACGCCATGTACAGTTGTAGCAGGACTTCTCTACTTTTATACTCCATCCCCCTTGCAACAAAGGCCAACATTCCATTTGCCTTCCAAATTAATTGCTGTACCTGAATGCTAACTTTTTGTGTTTCATGTTACAAGGACCCACAGATCCCTCTGTACTACTGCATTTTGTAATCACTCCCCATTTAAATAATAATTTCCTGTTTTATTTTTCCTACCAAATTGGATAACTTCATATTTTTTTAACATTATACTCCATCTGCCAATTTTTTGCCCACCTGTCTATATCCCTTTGTAGATTTTTTGAGTCCTCCTCACTACTTGCCCAGTTAGCACAGGTTCGGTACACGGTAAATCTCCGTCTACATTATCCCATCAAACACTTGCAGAGCAAGTACAACACGGGTTAGATACAGCGTAAAACTCCCTCTACATTGTCCCATCAAAGACTGCCAGGGCAGGTACAGTACGAGTTAGACACAAAGTAAAGCTCCCTCTACAATATCCTAGTAATTATTCACAGGGCAGGTACAGGACGGGCAGGAGCAGTGGTCTATAAAGGCCCAGCAGTGGTCCCAGGTCAGCGGTAGTTCGGGGAGGACCGAGCAGCAGCCTATAAAGGCCCAGCAGCGGTCCCAGGTCGGCAGCAGTTTGGGGAGGAGCAGTGGCCTATAAAGGCCCAGCGGAGGTCCCAGGTCGGCGGCAGTTCAGGGAGGAGCGAGCGAGGACCGAGCAGCGGCCTATAAAGGCCCAGCAGCGGTCCCAGGTTGGCAGCAGTTCGGGGAGGAGTGAGCAGCGACCTATAAAGGCCCAGCGGGGTCCCAGGTCAGCGGCAGTTCGGGGAGGAGCAGCGAGCTGCAGCTGCCGCAGGGTCAAAAGTAAGAAAGAAGTAAAAAGGAATCGTAGTGTGATGTCACAGCCAAGAGGGTAAGGGATTGGCTGGTTGATTGGTGAGTAGTTTTTCTTTTTCTTCATCTTTTTTCTTTTTCTGATCAGTCAGAAACCTTTGGCATTGTTACCAATTAAGTTAATCTAAGGGTTAAGCCCAGACCAGTGTCATGCTCCTCCTGGGCTATTTGGGAAATCAGGGACACGACAACTACATGTGCAGGAAGTGTATCCAGCTGCAGCTCCTGACAGACCGCATTGCGGCACTGGAGCTGCGCATGGATTCACTCTGGAGCATCCGCGATGCTGAGGATGTCGTGAATGGCAAGTTTAGTGAGTTGGACCACAGGTAAAGGTTACACAGCCAGGTAGGGAATGGGTGACCATCAGGCAGAGCAGTGGAAGGAAGGTAGTGCAGGGGTCCTCTGCGGTCATCTCCCTCTAAAACAGATACACCACTTTGTGATAGAGTATTCAAACAGGCTCATTTAGACAGACTGTGAAAATTCACAGACCTCCCAAGTCAAGACTGCTACATGCAGTTCGGCATGTTGCATTAACTCATCAATCAACTTGACATTTTCGGACCTTGGGTAGCGAGCCAATTAAAAGACTTTCAATTGAGCCAATAAGGTCAAAGAAAGCGAGTTCTTTTCTGTAAATTGATCCAGGTATAAAATACAGCCATTTTGACCATGTGTCTCAGTAAGACAAAGAAACTGGCAATTAGCCAGCAGTTTGTTGCTCTCTGCCAAGATTAAAAAGTTAAATCTACCATCGGAGTTCGTATTTCATTGGAAATTAAGAGATCTAACAATTTTGGCGCTGCGAGCAGGATCGCTGAGGAAAGAAACTGAATTTTGGACATCGGACCTATATATTGAGGTAAGGACTCCTCTTTTTTAAAAAAAAGTCCTCGGTCAAAAGTCTAAATTTGCCTCTCCTTCTATGCGATTCCGAAAACCTCCGGTTTGCGAACCCTCCGGTTGGTAGTCGGCTCGAGGTCCCATAGACGTCTAAACTTCGGCGGTGTGTTAGTTAATTAATCACCGACCTATTGATCGGCTAGCAGGCCTACAACTCGAGACCCCAGTAAAGAACTCAGTAAAGAAATGGCAGCAGGAGATAAGGGCAAAGAATTGCCTGCAACTGTTAAAGGTGGGCAGGCACCACCTGAAGTTTCTTTAGATTTAATTCTTGAACAGTTGAAAGAATACATAGAGCAACAATTCAACTTATCTAAAACCTGTATTAAGATCGAACAAAAGTACGGAACCTCCAAAGGACAATGGTCCTTGGACGAGATTAAAAGGGTCTGGGGAAAAACGACCCATATGAAAAATAAAGAGCGAACTAGATGGTCCCTAGCGGTTATGGGACAGATTCGAAACTGGAATGAAATTATAATGCGTTCCCAACATGATCGAGAACTGACCAGTACAAAGGATCAATTGCAAGCAGTTTGTGCACAGCTGCGACAGAAAAAGCTGGAAGCGGAAGTTAAAGATCTTAAAGGTGAAATTAAAGAATGGAAAAAATCATTAGGTCAAGAGACAGTAATAGGAAAAGGAAAATGTATTGATCAATTCCCAGGGTACCCATGTTTGGATAAATTAAAAGCGCAAACCCGAAGACACGACCGAGGAATAGATACGGTTTCTGAATCCTCCGACAATACAGTGTCGGAGGATGATGAAGAATTAGGGGTGCGCTTTGCCCCATTTAAAAAAAGACGAGTTGTAGTCAAATCAGAAGAGACTGCGGATGAGGGCGGAACCAAAAAAACAAAGAGAAGGGTGTACGAAGAATACTTAGTTCATGATCCGGCAGACCCAGAGAAAATTGATAAATGGTCCAAGGAATTGCCCAATCCAAAGAAAGGGGGAGTAAAAACGTGGGACCAATTGGACCGCTTAAGAAATATATATCAACTTCATCCCTGGGACGGAGTGCAAATTTTGACCATAATGGTGCCAAAAACACAGGGAAGAAAATTGCACGACAAGGTAGATGAAGCTTTGGGGCAGAATGAGCAAGAATTAGATGCAGGATGGGAGACGATTAAACACTGGCTGCAAGCCTTCAGTCCAGCTAAGACAGACTGGGGAAAAATTGCAGCCTGCCAACAGAAAGGAACAGAGGAGGTCCTGGAGTATGACGAGCGGTTTAGATGCACGTGGCTAGAACATTCGGGTATGAATAATACGGATGAGGAAATGGATGAACAAGCGTTTGGACCCCTGAAAGCAGCTTTCGTGGCAGGTCTAAAGCCAGAACTGTCCAAAATGCTTAAGGTAGTGTTACCGGACTGGGAAGGTAGAGGAACTACCTTTGCAGCATTGGTGGATCGATGTAACCAATTAGATCGGGATATGGGAGCCCGAAGTCCGAGCTGCACAGGCTATGGGATGGAAATCCCAGGATTCCGATAAACAGTTATGAGGAAAATTACCCTGAAAATGTCATTATTGTGGGAAAGAAGGTCATTGGGCCAAGACGTGCAGGGCAAAACAGAAAGGTCGTGGCTGGGGAAGAGGTCGCAGCCAGGGATACAATTCAGCCAACAAGCCAGGCTTGTCACAAGATAACGACCTCATAGAAGCATTTAAGCGACTGACAATACAACAACAGAAGGAGTTACTTGGAATAGCAAAAAACGATTAGAGCCCACCCTGGCCCCCCTCCTCGCACTAATACAACAGAGAGGAGATGGGATATATATAACTGTGAGGGTGGGCGATAAGGATGTGGACTGTCTTTTAGACAGAGGGGCGGAATTAACATGCTTACCCCAACAATATGTAGACGATATCCTGCTAGCTTCAAACACGGAAGTACAGCATGAACAAGATTTACGAGCTTTGCTGGATCACCTTCGGCTGAAAGGACATAAAGCCAGCATCGACAAAGCACAAATCACAAAGGAGGATAACCATGGCCCCAGGCACTACCAATAGTGCTATGTAGCATTAGGGCAACCCCGAACAGAACTACAGGTCTAAGCCCATTTGAAATTATAACAGGAAGACCCATGCCGCTGCCAGGAACCAACGATTTATGGAAAGCTGATGTTCACTTAATGAGTGACACTTTGTTATCATACTGTCAGAACTTAACCAATGCTATTAGTTCTGTTTCCCGACAGGTATCGGCAGCTTGGGGTAATCCACCCGAAGGAGGACACGACATCATCCCGGGAGTCTTGGTGTATGTGAAAAAGTTGCATAAAAAACCTTTGGGTGCCAAGTGGGAGGGACCTTATCAAGTGTTATTGACCACCCAGGCAGCTGTTAAAGTCCAAGGAAAGAAAGCCTGGATCCGTTAAACGAGCACCCGTAACTGAAGCTGAAATCTAATTATTGATTGTAGGTATTATAGGCATAGGCCTACTTCTTACTAGCCGACCCTCTGCACCAAAGGGAAATAGTAGGGTAGCAAGGGAATTACATGTAAATACCTTTTTATATACGTCATACATTTATGCCAAACAAGGTAACATTTCTAGTTGTTGGGTGTGTGCACATATTCCTATTCACTCAAAGGGAGGGATTCCCTTGAGGCCAGTTCCCTTGAATATCTCGGAAATGGCTGAGTGGATAATTAATTAAAATAAAACAGGCAATGCGTTTCAGGATACGGAAAACTGGGCACGTAAATGGAAGTCAGCAGGTTACAATCTGACTGCCTTTGAAGGGGGGTACCAACCGTGCTACAATAATTCCAAACGGCCCCCATTTTTTGTTATCACTAATACAACGGGACTAGGAAGACCGGGGAAATCGGTCTGTCTGATTAGAAACATCAAAGGAGGCCAAAATATGGGGTATAGTAACTGCTCCCGGAATTATAATATAATCAAGCCACGGAACTGGGCCGATGTGGGAATTTTTAACGTAACGGGGATTCTGAATAAAACAAATGGAAAAGCCTGGACAGGCCCCGGAGTGTTGCTGACAAAGAAACAGCTAACATTCATTGCATATAATGGCACCTATTGGGTGTGTGGCCATAGGCCTACCCTTGGCTGCCCCAGAATTGGATGGGATCCTGCTATTTAGCCTACATTGTGCCTTATATGTATCATATAAAGTTACTGTCGGAACATTTACACCGTCCTAAGAGAGCTATCACAGAAACAGAGAGGTTCTTTGCCATCCTGATCCCTGGGTATGGGACCGCCAAACTGGCAAGGGAATCCATTAACATGGCATCCGTTGTGGAACGAGTAGCCAACGATACCTCGGAGGCCCTAGTTAAAATCAATGCAGAAATGGTAGCAATCCGCACAGTAGCCCTACAGAATAGACTGGCCCTTGATTACATCCTGGCTGAAAAGGGAGGTACTTGCACCCTACTCGGAACTGAGTGTTGCACATATATCCCAGATAGCTCCGAAGAAATTACCCACTTAGCGGAGCATATCCAATAGGAGGTAGAAAAACTTAAGCAACCCCCATCATTCACTTTGTGGAGTGGAGCCACTGAATGGCTAGGTTCAATAGGAACTTCATTGGTGGAAGGTTTAATTCTATTTGTTGTAATTGTTTTACTTTTATATTGTTTGTTTATGTTGATTAAATGTTGTTGCGCCAGGCGGCTGTAGCTGCTGTCCCGCAGGTGAGACACCTTGCAGGTCCCAGCAGACCATCTGTATGTGGCACAGGAGTATGTTATGCTTAAGGAAAGGTTGTTTACTGGTTGAATTAAAATATTGATTTGGATTAAATTGGAATAAGGTTAATTAACCTATTAAAACCAGACTTCCATTGTGGCCACGATGGAACTCGGGTTGGTGTAAATTTGTGTGGAAGCTACTAGTCCGGACATGTGGCGAAACACATCAACAAATTTTAGAAGGAAACTCTATTAACATGTATGAAATTATTTTGTAGAATGTTTAACCAGTGATACCTGATGTTTTATGATTCAGTTTGTGAAAGAATCAAAGGGGGGATTGATAGAGTATTCAAACAGGCTCATTAAGACAGACTGTGAAAATTCACAGACCTCCAAGTCAAGGCTGCTACGCAGTTCGGCATGTTGCATTAACTCATCAATCAACTTGACATTTTCGGACCTTGGGTAGCGAGCTAATTAAAACGTTAAAAGACTTTCGATTGAGCCAATAAGATCAAAGAAGGCGAGTTCTTTTCTGTAAATTGATCCAGGTATAAAATACAGCCATTTTGACCATGTGTCTCAGTAAGACAAAGAAACTGGCAATCAGCCAGCAGTTTGTTGCTCTTTGCTAAGATTAAAAAGTTAAAACTACCATCGGAGTTCGTATTTCATTGGAAATTAAGAGATCTAACACTTTGGGTACTGTTGGGGGAGATGACTCATCAGGGGAAAGCAGCAGCAGCCAAGTCCATGGCACCAGGGCTGGCTCTGCTGCACAGGAGGGCAGAAAAAGAGTGGGGGAGCTATAGTGATAGGGTATTCGATTGTAAGGGGTATAGATAGGTGTTTTTGCGGCCACAAACGAGATTCCAGGATGGTATTTTGCCTCCCTAGTGCAAAGGTCAAGGATGTCTTGGAGCGGCTGCAGCGCATTCTGGAGGGGGAGGGTGAACAGCCAGCTGCCGTGGTACATATAGGCATCAACGATATAGCTAAAAAACGGGATGAGGTCCTACAAGCTGAATTTAGGGAGCTAGGAGTTAAATTAAAAAGTAGGATCTCAAAAGTAGTAATCTCAGGATTGCTACCAGTGCCACGTGCTAGTCAAGAGTAGGAATTTCAGGATAGCTCAGATGAATACGTGGCTTGAGGAATGGTGCAAGGGGGAGAGATTCAAATTCCTGGGACATTGGAACCGGTTCTGGGGGAGGTGGGACCAGTACAAACTGGGCGTTTTGCAACTGGCCAGGAACAAAACCGATGTCCTCTGCGGAGTGTTTGCTAATACCGTTGGGGAGGGTTTAAACTAAAATGGCAGGGGGATGGGAATCTATGCAGGGAGACAGAGGGAAGGAAAAAGGGGGCAGAAGCAAAAAGTAGGAAGGAGAAAAGCAAGAGTGGAGGGCAGAGAAATCGAGGGCAAAACTCAAAAAGGGCCACATTACAACATAATTTAAAAAGGACAAAGAGTGTTAAAAAAAACAAGCGTGAAGGCTTTGAGTCTCAAAGCGAGGAGCATTCGTAATAAGGTGGATGAACTGACTGCGCAGATAGCTGTTAACGGGTATGATGCAATTGGGATTACGGAGACATGGCTCCAAAGTAACCAAGGTTGGGAACTGAACATCCAGAGGAATTCAATATTCAGGAAGGACGGACAGGAAGGAAAAGGAGGTGGGATAGCGTTACTGGTTAAAGAGGAGATTAACGCAACAGCAAGGAAGGACATTAGCGTGAATGATGTGGAATCTATATGGGTAGAGCTGCGAAATACCAAAGGGCAGAAAACGTTAGTGGGAGTTGTGTACAGACCACCAAACAGTAGTAGGGAGATTGGGGATGGCATCAAACAGGAAATTAGGGACTGCAATAAGGGTACAGCAGTTATCATGGGTGACTTTAATCTACATATTGATTGGGCTAACCAAACTGGTAGCAATACGATGGAGGAGGCTTTCCTGGAGTGTATTAGGGATGGGTTTCGAGACCAATATGTCGAGGAACCAACTAGAGAGCAGGCCATCCTAGACTGGGTCTTGTGTAACGAGAGAGGATTAATTAGCAATCTTGACGTGTGGGGCCCGTTGGGGAAGAGTGACCATAATATGGTAGAATTCTTCATTAAGATGGAGAGTGACACAATTAATTCAAAGACTAGGGTCCTGAACCTAAAGAAAAGAAACTTCAACGGTATGAGACGTGAATTGGCTAGGATAGACTAGAGAATGACACTTAATATGGCAGGGGGATGGGAACCTATGCAGGGAGACAGAGGGAAGCAGAATGGGGGCAGAAGCAAAAGATAGAAAGAAGAAAAGTAAAAGTGGAGGGCCACATTGCAGCAAAATTCTAAAGGGGCAAAGTGTGTTAAAAAGACAAGCCTGAAGGCTCTGTGCCTCAATGCGAGGAGTATTCGTAATAAGGTGGACGAATTAACTGCACAGGCAGCAATTAATGAATATGATATCATTGGCATCACGGAGACATGGCTCCAGGGTGACCAAGGCTGGGAACTCAACAACCAGAGGTATTCAACATTCAGGAAGGATAGACAGAAAGGAAAAGGAGGTGGGATAGCGTTGCTGGTTAAAGAGGAAATTAACGCAATAGTAAGGAAGGATATTAGCTTGGATGATGTGGAAT
The DNA here is from genome assembly GCF_044704955.1 of Pristiophorus japonicus. Classification (NCBI taxonomy): domain Eukaryota; kingdom Metazoa; phylum Chordata; class Chondrichthyes; family Pristiophoridae; genus Pristiophorus; species Pristiophorus japonicus. The sequence continues at coordinate 209,109,404 of NC_091985.1, forward strand.
CTGTATGGGTGGAGCTGCGGAATACCAAAGGGCAGAAAACGCTAGTGGGAGTTGTGTATAGACCACCAAACAGTAGAAGTGAGGTTGGGGACAGCATCAAACAAGAAATTATGGAAGCATGCAATAAAGGTACAGCAGTTACCATGGGCAAGTTTAATCTACATGGAGATTGGACTTACCAAACTGGTAGCAATGTGGTGGAGAAGGATTTCCTGGAGTGTATTAGGGATGCTTTTCTAGACCAATATGTTGAGGAACCATCTAGAGGGCTGGCCATCCTAGACTGGATGATGTGTAATGAGAAAGGACTAATTAGCAATCCTGTTGTGCGAGGCCCCTTGGGGAAGAGTGACCATAATATGGTAGAATTCTTTATTAAGATGGAGTGACACAGTTAATTCAGAGACTAGAGTCTTGAACTTAAGGAAAGTTAACTTCGATGGTATGAGACGTAAATTGGCTAGAATAGACTGACAAATGATGCTTAAAGGGTTGACGGTGGATAAGCAATGGCAAACATTTAAAGATCACATGGATGAACTTCAACAATTGTACATCTCTATCTGGAGTAAAAATAAAACAGGGAAGGTGGCTCAACCATGGCGAACAAGGGAAATTAAGGATAGTGTTAAAACCAAGCAAGAGGCATATAAATTGGCCAGAAAAAGCAGCAAACCTGAGGACTGGGAGAAATTTAGAATTCAGCAGAGGATGAAAAAAGGTTTAATTAGGAGGGGGAAAATAGAGTATCAGAGGAAGCTTGCCAGGAACATAAAAACTGACTGCAAAAGCTTCTGTAGATATATGAAGAGAAAAAGATTAGTGAAGACAAATGTAGCTCCCTCGCAGTCAGATTCAGGTGAATTTATAATGGGGAACAAAGAAATGGCAGACCAGTTGAACAAATACTTTGGTTCTGTCTTCACAAATGAAGACACAAATAACCTTCCGGAAATGCAAGGGGACCGAGAGTCTCATGGGAAGAGGAACCGAAGGAAATCCTTATTAGGCGGGAAATTGTGTTAGGGAAATTGATGGGATTGAAGGTCGATAAATCCCCGGGGCCTGATAGTCTGCATCCCAGAGTATTTAAATAAGTGGCCATAGAAATAGTGGATGCATTGGTGATCATTTTCTAACAGTCTATCGACTGTGGATCAGTTCCTATGGACTGGAGGATAACTAATGTAACACCACTGTTTAAAAAAGGAGGAAGAGAAAAAAACGGGTAATTATAGACCGATTAGCCTGACATCAGTAGTGGGGAAAACGTTGGAATCAATCATTAAAGATGAAATAGCAGCGCATTTGGAAAGCAGTGACAGGATCGGTCCAAGTCAGCATGGATTTATGAAAGAGAAATCATGCTTGACAAATCTTCTGGAATTTTTTGAAGATGTAACTAGTAGAGTGGACAATGGAGAACCAGTGGATGTGGTGTATTTGGACTTTCAAAAGGCTTTTGACAAGGTCCCACACAAGAGATTAGTGTGCAAAATTAAAGCTCATGGTATTGGGGGTAATGTACTGAAGTGGATGGAGAACTCGTTGGCAGACAGGAAGCAGAGAGTCGGGATAAATGGGTCCTTTTCAGAATGGCAGTGACTAGTGGGGTGCCGCAGGGCTCAGTGCTGGGACCCCAGCTATTTACAATATACATTAATGATTTAGATGAAGGAATTGAGTGTTATATCTCCAAGTTTGCAGATGACACTAAGCTGGGTGCCTGTGTGAGCTGTGAGGAGGACGCTAAGAGGCTGCAGGGTGACTTGGATAAGTTAGGTGAGTGGGCAAATGCATGGCAGATGCAGTATAATGTGGATAAATGTGAGGTTATCTACTTTGGGGGCAAAAACAGGAAGGCAGATTATTATCTGGTGACAGTTTTGAAAAAAGGGGAGGTGCAAAGAGACCTGGGTGTCATGGTGCATCAGTCATTGAAGGTAGGCATGCAGGTACAGCAGGCAGTAAAGAAAGCAAATAGCATGCTGGCCTTCATAGCGAGGGGATTCGAATATAGGAGCAGGGACGTTTTACTGCAGTTGTACAGAGCCTTGGTGAGACCACACCTTGAGTATTGTGTGCAGTTTTGGTCTCCTGTTCTGAGGAAGGACGTGCTTGTTATTGAGGGAGTGCAGCGAAGGTTCACCAGACTGATTCCCAGGATGGCAGGACTGACATAGGAGGAAAGACTGGATCGGCTAGGCTTATACTCACTGGAATTTAGAAGAATGAGAGGGGATCTCATAGAAACTTATAAAATTCTGATGGGACTGGACAGGTTAGATACAGGTAGAATGTTCCCGATGTTGGGGACGTCCAGACCCAGGGATCACAGTCTAAAGATAAGGGGCTAGCCATATAGGACCGAGATGAGAAGTAACTTTTTCACCCAGAGAGTTGTGAACCTGTGGAATTCTCTGCCACAGAAAGTTGTTGAGTCCAGTTCGTTGGACATATTCAAAAGGGAGTTAGATGTGGCCCTTATGGCTAAAGGGATCAGGGAGTATGGAGAGAAGGCAGGGTGGGGTACTCAGGTTGCATGATCAGCCATGATCATATTGAATGGCGGTGCAGGCTCGAAGGGTCGAATGGCCTGCTCCTGCACCTATTTTTTATGTTTCTGTAAGAAAGAGTGTAAAGTTTCCTCTACACTACCCCATCAAACACTTGCAGGGCAGGTACAGCAATGATTAGACACAGAGTAAAGCTCCATCTACACTATCCCACAAGATACACCCAGGGCAGTTACGACACTGGTTAGATACAGAGTAAAGCTACCTATACACTGTCCCTTCAAACAATGCCAGGGCAGGTAGTGTACGTGTTAGATACAGAGAAAAGCTTCCCCTACAACAACCCATCAAACGCTCACAGGGCAGGGAGAGCATGGATTACATACAGAGCAAAGCTCCATCTGCAGTGTCCCATCAATCACTCACAAGGCAGGTACAGCACAGGTTATGCAGAGAGTAAAGCTCTCTCTACACTGTCCCATCAAACACTCCCAGGGCAGGTACAGCACGGGTTAGATAGAGGAAAGCTCCCTGTACAGTGCCCCATCAAACACTCTCAGGGCAGGTATAGCACCGGTTAGATACAGAGTAAACCTCACTCTACACTGTCCCATCAAAGACTGCGAGGGCAGGTACAGGGTGAGTTAGATACAGAATAAAATTCCCTCTACATTGCTCCGTCCAAAATTCCCAGGGCAGGTACAGCATGGGTTAGGCAGAGAGTGAAGCTCCCTCTACACTATCCCATCAAAAGCTCCCAGGGCACGTACAGCACAAGTTAGATAAACATGTAAATCTCAGTCTACCTTATCCGATCAAACACTCCCAGTGCAGGCACAGCACGGGTTTAGATACAGAGTAAATCTCCTTTATTACAACAGTGACTACAATCCAAAAGTACTTCATTGGCTGTAAAACGCTTTGAGAGGTCCGATGGTCTTGAAAAGCACTAAATAAATCCAAGTCTTTCTCTCTCGACATTGTCCCATCAGACACTGCCAGCCCATAATGAGCAAGGCTCAGGGAGGTTGGTTGCTAGGCACTGCAGTGATGTCATAAAGCAGGCCATTTAGCCCAGGTGGTCCTCTCCGTGTCCCTTTAAGGGGGAGAGCTGGGACATCCTGTCTCAATACAAATCCCCCTGTTCATACTGAGAATCCCCGGGGAAGGCCCAAGGCCCTGAGTGTGGAACACAATCAAGGGGGAAAAGAGGAGGAGAGCTGGGATATCCTGTCTCAATACACATCCCCCTGTTCATACTGAGAATACCCAGGGAAGGCCCAAGGCCCAGAGTGTGGAACACAACCAAGGGGGAAAGAGGAGGAGACACGGTACAGTGTGGGAGATGAGGGAGGAGTCTGCTCATTCCCAGGGGCAGATCAGACAAAGTGCTTTTGAGTGGTGGGTCCAGCAATGAAACTGAAACGAAACCGAAACGAAACCATAGGAATAAATAAAGATCCAATCCAAGGGAACAAGCAATGGGTCACTGGGCAGAAATCACAACCAGCCCAAAATTATTCAATGGGCAAGCATCGATTGCTTATTGTGGGAAGTTCCACACTTCAACCATCCATTGAGTGAAGAAGGGTTTCCTAACATCTCTCCTGAATGGCCTGGCTCTGATTTTAAGGTTATGTTCCCTCGTCCTAGACACCCCAAGCAGAATAACTTTCTCTCTATCTACCCAAGCAATTGCTTTCAAAATCCCACTAAATTCCCAGAGACTAGGTGGAGTATGGGTTAGATACAGAGTAAAGTTTCCTCTACACTGCTGCAGGGCAAACTTCAGTGTCCGCCTCGACCGTGCTGAGCAGCTTATCAATTAAAATTCAGCAGCAGTACGATCTGCCACTGCACTGAAAACTTTCCACCCGCAGCTCCTGATCAGCTTCAGGTTAAAGCTCCCTCTAAACTGTCCCATCAAGCACTCCCAGGGCAGGGACAGCACGAATTAGATACACAGTAAATCTGTGTCAGAGGAAACTGTACCCCAGTGACAGTCAGTGCCAGAGGAAACTGTACCCCAGTGAGAGTCAGTGCCAGAGGAAACTGTACCCCAGTGAGAGTCAGTGCCAGAGGAAACTGAACCCCAGTGAGAGTCATTACAATTCGAAATATCTTCAGTTATCAGCAACAAATTGCTTTAATATGGTGCCTTAAATGTCGTAAAATGTCCCAAGGCACTTCACAGCACCTTATCAAACAAAAATTTGACACCCAATCATGTAAAGAAATATTAGCACAAGTGACTAAATGCTTGTTCAAAAGGATAGGTATTAAAGAGTATTGTAGAGACGTTTAGGGAGGGAATTCCAGAGCTTATGGCCTCAGCTGCTGAAGGTACGGCCACCAATATTGGAGGGATGAAAATTGGGGCTGCTCAAGAGGCCAGAATTGGAGGAATGGAAAGATCTCTGAGGGTTGTAGGGCTGGAGGAGGTTACAGCAATAGGGAGGAGCAAGGTCCTGGACGGATTTCAAAACAAGGATGAGCATTTTGAAATCGAGGCATTGATGGAGCAGGGGCCAATGTAGTTCAGCGAGCTCAGGGGTGATGGGTGAAAGGAAATTGGTACAAGTTGGGATGAGAGGGCTGAGGACAGATTGCGGTAGAATAGGCCTATATTCTCTGGAGTTTAGAAGAATGGAAGGTGATATAATTGAAACATATAAAATTCTTAGAAGGATTGACAAGGGCTGGATAGTCTCGAACTTTATTAGGATAAGAGATCTGCCATTTAAAACTGAGATGTGATATTCTTCACTTTTGTGAGTCTTTGAAAATCTCTATCGAATAGAGATCTTACTGAATGGTGGAGCAGATGGGAGGGGCTATACGGCCTACGCTTGCTGCTATTTCTTGTGTTCTTGAATAAGGATACGGGCAGGAGTGTTTTTGATGAACTTAAATTTACGGAGAGTGCATGGTGTGAGGCCGATCAGAAAAGCACTGGAGTAGTCCAATGTGGTGGTAAAAGAGGCATGGATGAGGGTTTGAGCGGATGAGGGTTTGAGCAGATGAGCTGAGGAAAGGGTAGAGACCACTGGTGTTAGAGGTGGAAGTAAACGTACTTGGTGATTGAGGGAATACGGGTTCAGAAGCTCATCCCGAGGTCAAGTACAATGCCAATCAATAAATTGCAACTCTCCATATCTGTGTTTCAGTATATTAGAATACTACATACCTCAAGTGATCAATACTTCAATATTCGTAGTTATCAATATATTTACTTATAATTCTAAATGTTCATGAATGAATAATTGATTCTATCGGTGATAGGTCGTGCTGGTATTTCAGATTGGTCTATGCATCGTGATCAGTGAATTGACAACGTGCTTCCGGTTCAATCTTTCCAATGGCTTTCTCACCAGATGGGAAATATTTGAACATTGAGATCTGATGGTGTCGGTGTGAGTTCAGTCCCACCTAATGTACAGAGACCGGTCCATCTGCTGGGCTCTGCCTCAAACTGGAGTCACCTCTTAGATCAAAGCCCTTTACTCTAAAACACACACAAGATTCACTGTGACTGTGTGTTGAGAGACAGAAACTGATCTCACTTCACATCCCATTGCACGGCCTCATGCTGGATAATTGTGCTCGGTGGTCACTCTCCCAGTCTCATTTCCTGCCTTACCTTGTAACCTGTGTGTACTGTCTACAGGACCGGTGTGTATCTGAGTAAATGGCACTTTCTCTTATCTTTCTCCCCAGTCGATCTATTGAAGCGCTTTCAATCAGAAGGGGCTCACTGGTTGGTGCTCTCAAAATCCTGTGCTGGTTCACCTGCTGTTGTTTCTCAGTCCACAATCCCTGTTTCCTTCCAGCTGTGGAACTTTCTCAATTACTCCGCCATTTACCGGGAGATCTAATTATGCCAGGGCAGAAAATTAGAAAAATATTAATGTTGTGAAGTGGAATGCAGTATAAAGTGTTTTTACAATGTTTCAGAAAAGTATATGTCCAGTATTTCTGTTTGATTTTGTCCTTTTCCTCAGATCTCTGTCCCGCTCATCTGGACTCTCAGAAAATCACCAGAATTCTCCCCGGGTTACACACTGTCTGATCTCACTGGGCCCATCCTTTCCAGGTTACACGCTGTCTGATCTCACCGGGCCTCCGGGTTACACGCTGTCTGATCTCACTGGGCCTCCGGGTTACACGCTGTCTGATCCCACTGGGCCCCCGGGTTACACGCTGTCTGATCCCACTGGGCCCCCGGGTTACACGCTGTCTGATCTCACTGGGCCCCCGGGGTTACACGCTATCTGATCTCACTGGGCCCCCGGGTTACAAACTGTCTGATCCCACTGGGCCCCCGGGTTACACACTGTCTGATCTCACTGGGCCCCCGGGTTACACACTGTCTGATCCCACTGGGCCCCCGGGTTACACACTGTCTGATCTCACTGGGCCCCCGGGGTTACACACTGTCTGATCTCACTGGGCCCCCGGGTTACACACTGTCTGAGCTCACTGGGCCCCCGGGTTACACACTGTCTGAGCTCACTCTATCTCCCGCATGTCCTCAAACCCTGAGCTCCGGGGCTGTGTTCAGTTCGGTATTTTCCCTCACAGACGAACCGCACCCTCCCCGCCCGCCGGCCGAACGCTCTGCCCCGGCCCCAGCCGCCCACCATCAGTCCGGTTCCCTGCGGCCCCCCGTTCCCCACATTGTCCAACCGCTGGTTACAGCAAACTGCGCCGCATCCGGGGACTGGGGGTGAGGAGGCACCGAGCATGCGCACTGCGGCCACAGAGCGCGTTCCTGCAAAAATTAATGACTCTCAGAGCATCCGGACCGTCTATTAGCTGCACGCAGCAGATTGCCAGCCACTCCCACCAATAGGAGCCGGCAGCGCCACAGTGCCCCTGTGATGAAGGCGCGCTGGGCAGCTCGGGGGTCACGTGGCTCCTGATTTCAAAAATTGCTGCCGTTCAACCGTTGCCAGGAAACGTCATAGCCCCGCCCACAACCCACGTGACATCACATGTGGCGGTCGGTGCTGAGAGGCGGGACCGCTCGTAGTGCGCCTGCGCCGGACTCCCAGCTCACTCAATCCCACACTCCTGAAGTATTAATAATAACTTTTCTGTATAGAGCGCCTTTAACGGAGTAAAACGTCCCAAGGCGCTTCACAGCAGTGTTACAGGACACAACACATACATTTGACACCGAGCCACATAAGAACAAATTACAGCAGATGACCAAAAGCTTGGTCCAAAAGGTAGGTTTTAAGGCGAGTCTTAAAGGAGGAAAGAAATGTCCAGATGCAGAGAGGTTCATGGAGGGAGTTCCACAGCTTGGGGCCCAGCAGCTGAAGGCACGTCCACCGATGATTGAACAGTTCTGATCAGGAATGTTCAAGAGGGCAGATTTTGAGGAACGCAGATATCATGTGGCATTGTGAGGCTGAAAGAGATTAGAGATAGGGAGGGACGAGGCCATGGAGGGATTTGTAAACAAGGATGAGAATTTTGAAATTGAGGCGTTGCTTAACCGGGAGCCAATGTAGGTCAGTGAGCAAAGGGGTGATCAGTGATCGAGACTAGGTGCGAGCTAGGACATGAGCTGCTGAGTTTTGGATGATCTCAAGTTTACGTAGGTTAGAATGTGGGAGGCCATTCAGAAGTGCGTTGGAGTAGTCAAGACGAGAGGTAACAAAGGCATGGATGAGGGTTTCAGCAGCAGATGAGCTGAGGCAGGGGCAGATGCGGGCAATGTTACAGAGGTGGAAACAGACAGATTTAGTTATAGAAACATAGAAAATAGGTGCAGGAGTAGGCCATTCGGCCCTTCGAGCCTGCACCGCCATTCAATAAGATCATGGCTGATCATTCCTTCAGTACCCCTTTTCTGCTTTCTCTCTATACCCCTTGATCCCCTTAACCGTAAGGGCCATATCTAACTCCCTCTTGAATATATCCAATGAACTGGCATCAACTCTCTGCGGTAGGGAATTTCCACAGGTCAACAACTCTGAGTGAAGAAGTTTCTCCTCATCTCAGTCCTAAATGGCCTACCCCTTATCCTAAGACTATGTCCCCAGGTTCTGGACTTCCCCAACATCGAGAACATTCTTCCCGCATCTAACCTGTGCAGTCCCGTCAGAATCTTATATGTTTCTATGCGATCCCCTCTCATTCTTCAAAATGCCAGTGAATAAAGGCCCAGTTGATCCAGTCTCTCCTCATATGACAGCCCAGTCATCCCTGGAATCAGTCTGGTGAACCTTCGCTGCACTCCCTCAATAGCAAGAACATCCTTCCTCAGACTAGGAGACCAAAACTGAACACAGTATTCCAGGTGAGGCCTCACTAATGCCCTGTACAACTGCGGTAAGACCTCCCTGCTCCTATATTCAAATCCCTTAGCTGTGAAGGCCAACATACCATTTGCCTTCTTCACCGCCTGCTGTACCTGCGTGCCCACTTTCAGTGACTGATGAACCATGACACCCAGCTCTCGTTGCATCTCCCCTTTTTCTAGTCTGCCGCCATTCAGATAATATTCTGCCTTCGTGTTTTTGCCCCCAAAATGGATAACCTCATATTTATCCACATTGTACTGTTATGCCGTGGATATGTGGCCAGAAGCTAATTTCAAGGTCAAATATGATGCCTAGGTTGCTTACATGTCTGGTTTAGCCTCAAATAGATGCTAGGAAAAGGGATGGAGTCAGTGGCTGGAGAACACAGTTTGTGGCGTGGACCAAAGACAATGGATTCGGTTTTCCCAATATTTAATTGAAGAACGTTTCTGTTCATCCAGTACTGGATGTTAGACAAGCAGTCTGACAATTTAGAGACCATGGGAGGGGTTGAGAGAAATGGTGGCGAGGTAGAGCTGGGTGTCATCAGCGTACATGTGGAACCTGACTCCGTGTTTTTGGATGACATCACCAAGGGGCAGCATATCGATGAGAAATAGGAAGGGGCCAAGGATAGATCCTTAGGGGAACACCAGGGGTAACAATGCGGAGGTGGGAGGAGCAGCCATTGCAGGAGATTTTCTGGTTAAGATTAGATAGATCAGAATGGAACCAGGTTAGTGCAGTCACACCCAGCTGGACGATGGTGAAGAGACGTTGGAGAAGGATGGAGTAGTCAACTGTGTCAAAGGCTGCAGGAGGACGAGGAGGGATAGTTTACCTTTGTCACAGTCACAAAGAATGTCATTTGTGACATTGATGAGAGCAGTTTCAGTACTGTGGCTAGGGCAGAAATCAGATTGAAGGGATTCAAACATAGAATTCCGGGAATTTAGGAGGAGGCAACACATTCAAGGACTTTGGAGAGGAAAGGGAGTTAGAGATGGGGCGGTAGCTGGCAAACACAGTGGGGACAAGGGTTGTTTTTTTGAGAGAGGGGTGATGACCGCAGATTTGAAAGAGAGAGGGACAGTTCTTCTTCGGCAGTCCCTCGGAGTCGAGGATGACTTGCTTCCACTTAATGAGTTCGCAGGTGACTGAAGTCAAATGCAGGACCTACAGTCTCTATCATAGGTGGAGCAGATATTGGTTGAAGGGACGGGTGGGTGGGTGGAGTGCTTGGGTTGTCGTCACTCCTTCCGCTGTTTGCGTTGGCTTCCGCGTGCTCCCAGCGTGGAGACTCAAGGTATTCAGTGCCTTCCCGGATGTTTCTCCTCCACTTTGAGTAGTCTTGGGCCAGGGATTCCCAGGTGTTAGTGGGGATGTTGCACCTTTTCAAGGAGGTTTTGAGGGTTTCCCTGCAGTGTTTCCTCTGCCCACCTGGGGCTTGCGGAGCTCCGAGTAGAGTGCTTGTTTTGGAGTCTGTCCACATGCTCGATACTAATGTGCCCGTCCATCGGAGTTGATTGAGCGTGGTCAATGCCTTGATGCTGGGGATGATGTCCTGAGCAAGAACACTGATGTTGGTACGCCTTTCCTGCCAATGGATTTGTAGGATCTTGCGGAGGCAGCGTTGGTACTTCTCCGGTGCTTTGAGGTGCCTGCTGTACGTGGTCCATGTCTCTGAAGCATATAGGAGGCGGCTTTATCTACTGCTCTGTGGACCATAAAGGAGACAATACCTGAGGAGAGAGAACCGATAACAATGTCAGCTAACATGGAAACCAGAAAGGGAAGTTGTGTGGTCAGCAGTTTAGTGGGAATAGGGTCAAGGGAGCAGGAAGTGGGTCTCACAGACAAGATGAGTGTGGAGAGGTCAAGAGGGGAGATCAGAGCGAAATTAGAGAAAGATGCGAGTTTAGAATTAGGGCAAGGGGGCACTTCAGAGGAACTTTGGGCTCGGGGAAGGAAGGGAACTCGAAGAAGCAGATGATTGAATGGTCTCAATCTTTGAGACAAGGAAGTCCATGAGCTCCTCACACGTTGTTGGTGAGTGTGATGGAGACAGGGGAGAGGGGTTTAAGGAGATGGTTAGCAGTAGAGAATAGTAGCCAGGGTTTATCTTTGCATTCCAGAATGATTCTGGAACAGTGAGCAGTTTTTGCAGACAAGAGTAGGACCCGAGAATGCTTTATGTGGTCGAGCCAGATCTGGAGGTGAATGACTAAACCACTTATCCGTCACATCCGTTCAAGTCTGCGCCCCTTGGACTTGAGGGAGCGAAGATAAGGGCTGTACCAGGGGGAACGGCCAGGGTGAGAGAGAGTAATAATAGGGACTGGGGCATCAAAGGTGGTAGTGAGGGTGTGGGTGAGCAGATCGGTGGCTGCGGAAATGTCGGTGAAAGGAGGGCCAAAGGCTGGACAGTTTGGAATTGGTAAGTGCAGTTGTAAGAGAGTTTGAAGAAAGTGTTTTCCAGGGGGGGGATGCAGAAGGAAGTAGATTTTGGTGGGGGGACGGGGGATGTGGGTGGAGAGCGATACAAGGAAATGGTCAGAGATGGCCTTATCTTTAATTGACACGGTAGGAATATCGAGGCCACGAGAGATGGCAAGGTCAAGGGGGAGGGTGTGAGTATGGGTTGAGGAGTTCACTTGAATTGAGATGGAGGTTGAAATCACCGAGGATGAGAAGTCACTCGGTGCAGAGGCTGAGGGAGGAGAGCAGTGAGGATATATCCACGATAACATTTTAATCTTACTTGGGAGGGCGATAGAGAACGAGAATTTTAAATGAGGTGAGAGGGGTGGAATAAGGTGAGATGTTCAAAGGAGGAGAAAGTGCCGGAGGAGTAGGGGACTGACCAAGGTATGATTTGATGATGAGAGCCACACCGCCACCACAGTGGTCTGGGCGGGGCAAGTGGTGGAAGGTATAGCCGGGAGGAGAGGCTTCATTTCAAGGTAATGTGTCATCATCCCTCAGCCAAGTTTCTGTCAGGGCCATGATGTCGATGCAATCATCCACGATAAGCTCATGGATGACAAGGGTCTTTTTTGCAAGTGAACGGACATTCTGCAAGGAGATGCATAGAGCATCGATGATGACTGACCCACTGCAGCATCCACAGGGTCAGGGATTGGAGGGGTGAGTTGGATGGGAAGAAGATTGGCAAGGTTAGCCCCCCGCCCCCCCCCGGGCAAGCTGAGTGGCAATGTCGGTGAGAGGAGGATAGGACAGTTGGGGTTGCTGGTCGTTAGCAGACAGTGACGACTGCCATGGTGGGCCCTTTGGCAGATGCCAAGAGAGGCACAGAGGGAAGCTGGAGGTTTGTCTCAAAGGGGGTCGAGCCTGGGATGGCAGCAGGAGAGTAGGGAGGTCGGAGAGTAATGAAGGGTTGGGATAGGGATTTGGGAGGGCAGAGTATCCGAGAGAGGAGAGCTGAAAGGCGACATGACGACAGGATCGGTCCAAGTCAGCATGGATTTATGAAAGGGAAATCATGCTTGACAAATCTTCTGGAATTTTTTGAGGATGTAACTAGCAGAGTGGACAACAGAGAACCAGTGGATGTGGTGTATTTGGACTTTCAAAAGGCTTTTGACAAGGTCCCGCACAAGAGATTAATGTGCAAAATCAAAGCACATGGTATTGGGGGTAATGTACTGACGTGGTTAGAGAACTGGTTGGCAGACAGGAAGCAGGCAGACAGGATTAACGGGTCCTTTTCAGAATGGCAGGCAGTGACTAGTGGAGTGCCGCAGGGCTCAGTGCTGGGACCTCAGCTCTTTACAATATACATTAACGATTTGGATGAAGGAATAGAGTGTAATATCTCCAAGTTTGCAGATGACACTAAACTGGGTGGCAGTGTGAGCTGTGAGGAGGACGCTAAGAGGCTGCAGGGTGACTTGGACAGGTTAGGTGAGTGGCCAAATGCATGGCAGATGCAGTATAATGTGGATAAATGTGAGGTTATCCATTTTGGGGGCAAAAACACGAAGGCAGAATATTATCTAAATGGCGGCAGATTCGGAAAAGGGGAGGTGCAACGAGACCTGGGTGTCATGGTTCATCAGGCACTGAAAGTGGGCACGCAGGTACAGCAGGCAGTGAAGAAGGAAAATGGTATGTTGGCCTTCATAGCTAGGGGATTTGAATATAGGAGCAGAGAGGTCTTACTACAGTTGTACAGGACATTAGTGAGGCCTCACCTGGAATATTGTGTTCAGTTTTGGTCTCCTAATCTGAGGAAGGATGTTCTTGCTATTGAGGGAGTGCAGCGAAGGTTCACCAGACTGATTCCCGGGATGTTCGAGCAGCACGAGTCCGGGGTGCGTGGTGAGGCCTATAAAGGCCCAATGTCGGAGGAGGAGCGGCAGTTCGAGCAGCGCGTCCGGGGTGCGTGGTGAGGCCTATAAAGGCCCAACGTCGGAGGAGGAGCAGCAGTTCGAGCAGCGCGAGTCCGGGGTGCGTGGTGAGGCCTATAAAGGCCCAACTTGTGCAGCTCCAGCCGGGAGAAAAAGCAAAAAATAAGTAGAAAGAAATCAAAAGGTGACGTCACAGCCAAAGGGGTAAGTGATTGGCTGGTGATTGGTGAGTAGCTTTTCTTTTTCTTTTTTATATCAGTAAGTAAGCCGTTAACATTGTTGTCGCCAAATTAAGTGTATCTAAGGGTTAAGTCATGGCAGGAGGGCTTGGTCACGTGATATACTCCTCCTGTACCATGTGGAAACTCAGGGACACTTCCGGTGTCCCTGACGACTACATGTGTGGGAAGTGTATCTGCCTCCAGCTCCTGACGGACTGTGCTGCGGATTTGGAGCTGAGGGTGGATTCACACTGGAGCATCCACGATGCTGTGAATGATGTGAGTAGCACGTGTAACGAGTTGGTCTTCCCGCAGGTGAAGGGTTCACAGCCAGCTAGGGAAGGGAAGACCAGCAGGAAGAGCAGTGCAAGGAAGGTAGTGCAGAGGTCCCCTGCGCTCATCCCCTCCAAAACAGATACACTGCTTTGAGTACTGTTGAGGGGGATGAATCATCAGGGGAAGGCAGCAGCAGCCAAGTTCATCGCACCGTGGCTGGCTCTGCTGCACAGGAGGGCAGGAAAAAGAGTGGGAGAGCGATAGTGATAGGGGATTCAATAGTAAGGGGAATAGATAGGCGTTTCTGCGGCCGCAACCGAGACTCCAGGATGGTATGTTGCCTCCCTGGTGCAAGGGTCAAGGATGTATCAGAGCGGGTGCAGGACATTCTGAAAAGGGAGGGAGAACAGCCAGTTGTCGTGGTGCACATTGGCACCAACGACACAGGTTAAAAAAAGGGATGAGGTCCTACGAGACGAATTTAAGCAGCTAGGAGCTAAATTAAAACGTAGGACCTCAAAAGTAGTAATCTCTGGATTGCTACCAGTGCCACGTGCTAGTCAGAATAGAAATCGCAGGATAGCTCAGATGAATACGTGGCTTGAGCAGTGGTGCAGCATGGAGGGATTCAAATTCCTGGGGCATTGGAACCGGTTCTGGGGGAGGTGGGACCAGTACAAACCGGACGGTCTGCACCTGGGCAGGACTGGAACCAATGTCCAAGGGGCAGTGTTTGCTAGTGCTGTTTGGGAGGAGTTAAACTAATTTGGCAGGGGGATGGGAACTAATGCAGGGAGACAGAGGGAAACAAAATGGAGACAGAAGCAAAAGACAGAAAGGAGATGAGTAAAAGTGAAGGGCAGAGGAACCCAAGGCAAAAAACAAAAAGGGCCAATTTACAGCAAAATTCTAAAGGGTCAAAGTGTAATAAAAAGGCAAGCCTGAAAGCTCGGTGCCTCAATGCGAAGAGTATTCGGAACCCAAGAGAGGGCTCTGAGCTAGTTAGAGTGGGTGAGAGCGCAGATGAACAGGACCCCAAGAAAGAATACAAAAGGCAGGAGGCAACAGAGCAGAGTAGCACTGGGGTAAGTGTAAACCACAAGGTGATAGGAAGGGACAATATGTATGAATATAAAGGGGCTGCAGGAGGGGTCAAAACAAAGAATCATGGTTTAAAAACTAGTATTAAAACACTTTACCTCAATGCACGCAGCATTCGAAATAAAGTAAATGAGTTGACGGCACAAATCATTACAAATGGGTATGATTTGGTGGCCATTACAGAAACGTGGTTGCAGGGTGGCCAAGACTGGGAATTAAACATACATGGGTATCTGAAAATTCGGAAGGATAAACAAGAAGGGAAAGGAGGTGGGGTAGCTCTGTTAATAAAGGATGATATCAGGGCAGTTGTGAGAGATGATATTGGCTCTAATGAACAAAATATTGAATCATTGTGGGTGTAGATTAGAGATAGTAAGGGGAAAAAGGTCACTGGTGGGCGTAGTTTATCGGCCCCCAAATAATAACTTCTCGGTGGGGCGGACAATAATCAAGGGAATAATAAAGGCATGTGAAAAAGGAATGGCAGTAATCATGGGGGGTTTTAACCTACATATCGATTGGTCAACTCAAATCGCACGGGGTAGCCTGGAGGAGCAATTCATTGAATGCATACGGGATTGTTTCTTAGAACAGTATGAAACAGAACCTACAAGGGAGCAAGCTATCTTAAATCTGGTCCTGTGTAATGAGACAGGAATAATAAACGATCTCCGAGTAAAAGATCCTCTCAGAATGAGTGATCACAGTATGGTTGAATTTGTAATATAGATTGAGGCTGAGGAAGTAGTGTCTCAAACGAGCATACTATGCTTAAACAAAGGGGACTACAGTGGAATGAGGGCAGAGTTAGCTCATGTAGACTGGGAACACAGACTAAACGGTGGCACAATTGAGGAACAGTGGAGGACTTTTAAGGAGCTCTTTCATAGTGCTCAACAAAATATATTCCAGTGAAAAAGAAGGTCGGTAAGAGAAGGGATAACCAGCCGTGGATAACCAAGGAAATAAAGGAGAGTATCAAATTAAAAACCAATGCCTATAATGTGGCCAAGGTTAGTGGGAAACTAGAAGATTGGGAAAATTTTAAATGACAGCAAAGAATGACTAAGAAAGCAATAAAGAAAGGCAAGATAGATTACGAAAGTAAACTTGCACAAAAGATATAAACAGATAGTAAAAGCTTTTACAGATATATAAAATGGAAGAGAGTGACTAAAGTAAATGTTGGTCCTTCAAAGATGAGAAGGGGGATTTAATAATGGGAAATGTGGAAATGGCTGAGACCTTAAACAATTATTTTGCTTCGGTCTTCACAGTGGAAGACACAAAAACCATGCCAAAAATTGCTGGACATTGGAATATGGGAAGAGAGGACCTTGAGACAATCACTATCACTAGGGAGGTAGTGCTGGACAGGCTAATGGGACTCAAGGTGGACAAGTCCCCTGGTCCTGATGAAATACATCCCAGGGTATTAAAAGAGATGGCGGAAGTTATAGCAGATGCATTTGTTATAATCTACCAAAATTCTCTGCAATCTGGGGAGGTACCAGCAGATTGGAAAGCAGCTAATGTAACACCTCTGTTTTTAAAAAAAAAAAGAGGGCAGACAAAAGGCAGATAACTATAGGCCGGTTAGTTGAACAGCTGTAGTGGGGAAAATGCTTGAAGCTATCATTAAGGAAGAAATAGAGGGACATCTGGATAGGAATAGTGCAATCAAGCAGACGCAACATTGATTCATGAAGGGGAAATCATGTTTAACTAATTGACTGGAATTCTTTGAGGATATAACGAGCATGGTGGATAGAGGTATACCGACGGATGTGGTGTGTTTAGATTTCCAAAAGGCATTCGATAAGGTGCCACACAAAAGGTTACTGCAGAAGATAAAGGTACGCGGAGTCAGAGGAAATGTATTAGCATGGGTCGAGAATTGGCTGGCTAACAGAAAGCAGAGAGTCGGGATAAATGGGTCCTTTTCGGGTTGGAAATCGGTGGTTAGTGGTGTGCCACAGGGATCAGTGCTGGGACCACAACTGTTTACAATATACATAGATGACCTGGAAGAGGGGACCGAGAGTAGTGCAACAAAATTTGCAGATGACACAAAGATTAGTTGGAAAGCGGGTTGTGTAGAGGACACAGAGAGGCTGCAAAGAGATTTAGATAGGTTAAGTGAATGGGCTAAGGTTTGGCAGATGGAATACAATGTCGGAAAATGTGAGGTCATCCACCTTGGGGGAAAAAAAAACAGTAAAAGGGAATATTATTTGAATGGGGAGAAATTACAACATGCTGCGGTGCAGAGGGACCTGGGGGTCCTTGTGCATGAAACTCTTTTGGAGTTTACCTGTAACACATAAACATTAAATGGTGCCACCCGACCTGGATGACACACCAGATATTTACAAGGCCCTTTTTTTCTTTTTTTGTGTTTTTTTTGTGTTTTTCTTTTTTTTGGTTTTTTTTTTGGGGCGCTAAAATCACATTTTTTCCAGTGCCCCCTATAAAAGGGGAGGGGTCCTTGTGCATGAAACTCTTTTTGGAGTTCACCTGCAAAACATAAAACATTAAATGGTGCCACCCGACCTGGGTGACACTCCAGACATTTACAAGGCCCTTTTTTTTTTCCCCCTTTTTTTTGTTTTTTTTTGTGTTTTTCTTTTTTTGGTTTTTTTTTTGGGCACTAAAATCACAATTTTCCCCAGTGCCCCCTATAAAAGGGAAGGGGGACACTAAAAGCACCGGCAATTAAAACAAATTAAACTTAAAAACGTAAAATCAAATTAAAATTTGGTTGCCGGGCGTGATGATGCACTCCAGTCCCTCCGGTGCCCACCTCTCGCGGAAGGCCGCGAGCGTACCGGTGGACACCGCGTGCTCCATCTCCAAGGACACCCTGGACCGGATGTAAGAGCGGAAGAGAGGCAGGCAGTCAGGTTGAACGACCCCCTCGACCGCCCGCTGCCTGGACCGGCTGATGGCACCCTTGGCCGTGCCCAGGAGCAGTCCTACGAGGAGGCCTTCGGACCTACCCGCTCCCCTCCGCACAGGGTGCCCAAAGATCAGGAGAGTGGGACTGAAGTGCAGCCAGAATTTCAGGAGCAGCCCCTTCAAATAATGGAACAGGGGCTGCAACCTCGTGCACTCAATAAAAACATGGAACACGGACTCCTCCAGACCGCAGAAATTGCAGGCGGCCTGGGAGTCCGTGAACCGGCTTAAAAATTTGTTGCACGGCACTGCTCCGTGCACCACCCTCCAGGCCAAGTCCCCGATGAATAGTGGGAGGACCCCTGCGTAGAGTGCCCTCCATCGGGGACCCCCGCCTCCTCCGGACGGCAAGATGGTACGCCATGGCGTGTCCGGACGGCCGGCGAGGATGGCAAAGTTGAGGGTGTGCAGGAGCAGCCCGTACAGGAAACCCCTCCGCGCGGAACTGAAAGGCACGGAGGGGATTTCCCCGAGGCGGCTCAAGTTGTGAGGCGCCGGCCCCCGAGGGAGGTTCCGGGGTTTGGCGCCGATGAGGAATTCCGTCCGGACAGGGGTCAGTTCGGACGGGATCTCCCCACGTGCTTGAGCCTCCTCAATGCACCTAACGGAGTCAGGGCCCAGAGCTGTTTTTAGCGACTCGATGGCATCGGCCGCGTGGCGGACGTTGGCAGAGTTTAGGCGCCGCGCCAGCGTGTCTGGCGCCATCCAGCCCGCTCCTCCGCCATCGAGCAGGTCCCTGACCCTGGTCACCTCACCAGCCACAGCCCTCTCTTCCGACCGCCACATGAAACCTCGGCCGTGGAGGTACGGATTCCCGAGCAGCGGCTCCTGCAGGACGGCCGCCACTCCAGCCGGCGGAGAGCTGCACTTGGTGGAGACTTTCTTCCAGACCCTGATGAGTTCCCTGTAAAAGACAGGCAGCTCCCGGAGGGCGGTCCTGGCACCCCCCAAGTTCACAAACAGGAGCTGCGTGTCATAATTGAGGTCGTGCTGCTGGCGGAAGAAATACGTCGCCAGAGCACACCACCTAGGAGGGGGCTCGACGTAAAGGTATCTCTGCAGGGTCTGAAGACGGAAAGTCGCGAGCTGGGCGCTGACGCACACCAACGACTGACCGCCCTCCTCAAGCGGGAGACTCAAGACCGCGGCAGAGACCCAGTGCTTCCTGTTGTTCCAGAAGAAGTCCACAAGCTTCTTCTGTATCTTGGCGACAAACGCAGGGGGAGGGGTCAAAGTGACCAGCCGGTACCACAGCATTGCGGCCACCAGCTGGTTTATGACTAGCGCTCGACCCCTGTAGGACAGCACTCGGAGCAGTCCTGTCCAGCACCCTCGGCGAGCGGCGACCTTGGCCTCCAGCTCCTGCCAGTTCGCCGGCCAGGCTCCCTCGTCGGGGCTAAGGTAGACTCCCAGATAGAGGAGATGGGTCGTGCTCCAGGCAAAAGGCCTGAGCTCCTCCGGCAGGGAGTCCACCCGCCACTGACCCACCAGGAGTCCGGAACATTTCTCCCAGTTGATCCTAGCGGAGGACGTGGCCGAGTAAATCTCCTGGCACTCACGCATCCTCCGCAGGTCAGCGGGATCCTCTACCGCGAGGAGCACGTCATCGGCGTAAGCCGAGAGGACGACCTCCACGCCCGGCCCTTGCAGAGCCAGTCCCGTCAACCTCGTCCGCAAGAGGCGCAGGAAAGGCTCCACGCAAACGGCGTATAACTGGCCGGACATGGGGCATCCCTGGCGCACCCCTCTCCTAAAGCGAAGGGGCGCCGTCAAGGACCCGTTAACCTTAATCAGACACTCCGCGGCGGCGTACAAAAGTCGGATCCGGGCGACGAAATGCGTCCCGAACCCGAAAGCGCGCAGAGTTCCGAGCAGATAGTCGTAATCCACCCTGTCGAACGCCTTCTCTTGGTCGAGGGATAGGAAGGCGACCGACAGACCAGCCTCCTGGGAACAATGGATGAGGTCCCGGACCAGATGGATGTTATCGTGGATTGTCCGGCCCGGGACCGTGTAGGACTGGTCGGGGTGGATCATGTGGTCCAGCACGGCACCAAGGCGAGCAGACATCGCCCTGGCGAAGATTTTGTAGTCCGTGCTGAGGAGGGAGACCGGGCGCCAGTTCTTAAGGAGGCGGAGATCGCCCTTCTTAGGCAGCAGGACGATGACTGCCCTGCGCCAAGAGAGGGGCATCTCCCCGGTCGCCAGACTTTCCCCGAGGACCCGCGCGTAGTCGCTCCCCAGGACGTCCCAGAACGCCCTGTGGAACTCCACGGTCAGCCCGTCCAGCCCCGGGGATTTTCCCCTCGAGAGCCGGGCGAGAGCACCGGTCAGCTCCGCCAGGCTTAGCGGAGCTTCCAGATTTTCGGCGCCCTCCGGGCTGACCTTCGGCAGGTCCTCCCACAAAACTCTACGCGCTTCCTCGCTGGACGGATCCGGAGAGAACAGAGCCCCGTAATATTCACGGGCCCTGTTGTTGACGCCCTCCGGATCCGAGACGAGAGAGCCGTTGTCGGCCAGCAGCGTCAAGAGCTGCTTACGGACACTCTGCCTTTTTTCCAGCGAGTAGAAGAAGGGAGGAGCCGCGGTCCAGATCCCGCAGGAACCGGATCCGCGACCTCACGAACGCGCCTCGGGACCCGACGAGCTGCAGGTCCTTCAGCGCGGCCTTCTTCGCTTCGTACACCGTCCGCAGGGCCGGGTCCTGGACGACTTGACCGAGACGGGCTTCCAGGTCGAGCACCTCTTTTTCTAGGCGCCCGACTCTGGCCGCCCGCCTCTTGGTCGACCCCCTCGCGTACTCTTGACAGAAGACGCGGACGTGAGCCTTGCCCACGTCCCACCATAGCCTCAAGGAGGGGAAGCCCCCCTGCTTCCTTCTCCAGTCGGACCAGAATCGACGGAACGAGTCCTGGAACCGCACGTCCTCCAGCAGCCGGTTGTTAAAGTGCCAGTACGCGGACCCCGTCCTCGCGCGGAGCGAAGCGAGCTCCGCCCACACCAGGTGGTGGTCCGAACACGGCACCGGCCGCATGGAGGCCGCCGGGACGCAGGAAACGTACGCCCGAGACACGTAAAGGCGGTCGACTCTAGACCATCCTACTCCAGGCCTCACCCAAGTAAAGGCGCTGGAGTCGGGGTGGAGATTTCGCCAGACGTCCACCAAGTCGAAGGACCCGACCAGGTCCCTCAACTTCTCCATCGCCGTCATGCACTGCGGGGCACCGGAGCGGTCCCTCGCCTCGAGGGTGCAGTTAAAATCCCCCCCGAGGACAATGCAGTCGCCGACGTCGACGGAGCCAAGAAGAGCGGACACCTCTTCAAAGAAGCGCGTTTGCTGCGGGCCGGGCTGAGGGGCGTACACGTTCACGAGATGGAGCGGCACGTCCCCCAGGCGAACCGTTACGTGCAGCAAGCGGCCTGGCACGGGCTCCTCGACCCCCAAGATCTCCGGCTGAAAATGCGGGCCCAGCAAGATGGCCACCCCACTAGAAATGGCGGTGAGGTGGCTCATGCGGACCTCTCCTTGCCATTCCAGGAGCCACGTGGCTTCGTCTCCCGGAACGGTGTGGGTTTCTTGCAGGAAGCACACCGCATATTTCCCCTCCCGCAGGAGCGAAAAATTGTCAAATCTACGGCGTGCCCCTCTGCCGCCGTTGATGTTGAGGCTGGCTATGGTTATCTTCATGGCAAAAGCATAGTGCAACCTCTACCTTAACCTATTGTGGGGGAGGGAGCGGAGTCTTTTGTTGAACTCCGCTCCCTCCGCAGCCCAGCGAGGAGTCCCTCGAGCTCGCGCAGCTCAAGGTGTTGCGCCTTTGTCAGGGGCCCGCCCGCGGCCAAGGTTTTGACGGCGACGCGGACGGACCCCTTGATCAGCTCTGGCTCGGACCATTTTTCCAGGGCCAGTCGGGCTTGGTTGCAGCGACCCCGGCTCTGGGCCAAAAAGTCCCGGAGTTCCTTTGCAGGAATGAGGATGGTCTCGGCGGCGGCCGCGAGCAGATCCACCGCCTCGCTGGCGGTGGTCTCTAGGTCTTCACCCGCATCCCCCACCGAGTCCCCGTCCTCCCTCCGGGAGGTGGCCGCCAGCAGCCGGCCCATCGACCGCACAAGGTACGGCAAATGAACCGGCCGCTCCAACCGGCCCTGGCTCTGCCCCGATCCCACTCCCAGGATCGTCGGCAGAGGAGTCCCCACTGGGCTCTTTTTAAAAAATGGTGCTGGGTCGGGAAATGACAGCGGAAGGGGTTCCCCCTCTGCCCCAGGAACCGGGGAACAAGGAGAGACCCGGCCATAGGAAATCCCCAGGCTCTCCAAGTGCTCCAGCTCCACAGCAAGAGGCGAGGGTGGGTGTTCCTCCTCCTCCCCGCTGCCACCCCCCGGCCCAGCATCTACAGTGTCATAATTAACATTTGTTTCGGTTTCTGCCGGGTCGAGCGACTCCCGGGGGAAGTTGGGTATTGGCTGGGCGGGCTCAGGTTCGGCCTTTTCGGCCCCGCCCGCCTCAGTCCCCGGGGCGCCCGGCCCGGCGGCAATGCATTCCTCCGCGGTCCCCACGCCCCCCCCGACAGGCAGATCTTCCACGCCATCCCCGGGAGGCAGAGGCTGGGCAGCCTCGACTGTCTCACCCTCCCCGGGGACAGACTCCTCCCGCCTACGGCGCTGCTTGGGGGCGCTGGTGGGGGACGCGGGACACGCGGCGGGCACCGACTCCTCCGCGGAGGGATGTTGTTCCCCCTCCGCCTCAACGGAGCGGCGCCTCCTTTTGTTGCTGGAGGTGCGCTGAGGCAGGGAGACCTCCATGTCTGCCGAGGCCTCCCGCTCCGCCCCCCCCTTTTTCTTTTCTTGCCCGCGCCCGGGCCCCTCTGTGGTGTTGTTCAAGGGCTCGGGCACGGGCTCGGGGCACCCCGCGCTCGCCGGTGACTGGGTTGGGCCGAGCGCGGTAAAAAAATTGTCTGGCGCACCGAGGGGACCCGCCTCTAGATGTTTCTCCTTGTTCCGCGCCTTCTTACCGTTCGGACGCTCTCCCTCCCCCCCGCCGGAGGCCCTGAAAACAAAGGCCTCCGACGATGCCCGCGCACCTATGGCTCCCGGCACGCGGACGCAACTAGGGGGAGGGGTGGCGGCGGCGCCGGCCTTGGCCGCCTTCGGTGGTTTGGCGGCCTTGGAGGCGGGGCAGTTCTTGCGAACGTGCCCCACCTCTCTGCAGGCATGGCACCCCACGCCGTCCGACGTCCAGAAGACGCGGTAGGCAGTCCCCTCGTGCACCACATTAAAGTGCCCTTCTGTCATGTCCTCCCGCGCCAGCCGGACAAAGAGCTGGCGGCGGAAGGAGAACACGTGGCGCAGGCTGTTCTCCCTGAGGCCGAGCGGTATGGGGTTGATCCCCGACCTTACCTCCCCCAGTTGGTGTAGGTGAGGGAGGAGGAGCTCAGCGGAAACAAAGGGCGGGACGTTTGACACGATGACCCTCTGCGCGGTGGCCTCGAGAGGGTCCACCGGCAGGAACGTCCCGTCCACCGTGAGCCCCTTTTCAAGGGCCAGGGACACCGCCCGCTCCGACCCCAGGAAGAAAACAGCCTTCCCAGACATCTTGGAGGCCGCGACAATGGCCGAGGGGCCGACTACCCCAGCCATCGCCCGCACGCACTCCTCAATGCTCATTGTGGGGTGAGTGTAGCTCTTGACCCCGTGTTTCCTGGTTATAAGTTGAAAAGGTGGCAGGGCAGCGGGTGGCGCAGGAGGTGCCGTGGAAGCGGTTGCCACCTGCGCATACGTCTTCGCTGGCCCTGCCACCGGCGTGGATGGGGTCGCCATCACGGGGTCCCTTTAAGGGCTACACCCACCCCAAAGTCACAGGCCTTAATGGTCTTTATTGGCCTTGTATATTTAACTGAGCAGAGGAGCCCTTAACGAGGCACCACTCCCCTAGTTGGCAATTGGGGAGGGGCCTTGCTCCCTCTGCTCAGTTGTCTCAATTGTTTTTTTTTAAATTAGGAGAAAGGGGCCTCAGAGAGAGAGGGGAGAAACAGAGTAACAGAGAAAGAGAGAGGGGGGTGGGAAGGGGGGGGGAACTGCGAGGGCAGGTCTCCCCTCGCAGCTGTGGGTGGGTGCAATCCCCAGATGGCAAAACACAAAGTCTTTGGGGTGGTCTTCAGGTGAGGGAAGAAGATGTCTTCACCTGGGGCAGCTAGAGCCACCAGGCACACACTCCCAACGATGTTTAATTAGGGTGATTAAGGAAATTCTTGAGCCTGGTAGCTCCATCCAGGCTAGGCAATTGGGGGGGGGGGTCAAATGTGTGTGGGGCCTAGTTGCAAGCAAGGCCCCCACACACACTTTCCACACACACACACCCCCCGCGATGTTCCGGCCCTCGGTGGTCTTCTTTCCTCCCCCCACCGATTCAACAAAGTCTTTTTGGGACTGCACCAACACCCACCTGTAGAATTGTAGAGTCTCCCTCCTTCCACACTGGATGTTGTTGTTGTTGGTCTTTTCCCCCTCTCTCCAACTCTTTGCAGAATGGTAAAAAGTTGTTCAAAGTTTTCTGTTCTCCTCCTCTCCCTCTGGGTGAAAGTTGGTGGTGAAGCCCCTTCCTTCCTTCTCTTCCTGGGCTGGTCTCAGGGCTCTCCAGGCAGGAGCAAAAGTTGATAGCTGCTCTCCTCTCTCTGCAGCTCAGCTCCTACTGTGCAGGACACGCCTCCAATCTCCTTGTGCATGAATCCCAAAAAAAAGTTAGTTTGCAGGTGCAGCAGGTAATCAGGAAGGCAAATGGAATGTTGGCCTTCATTGCGAGAGGGATGGAGTACAAAAGCAGGGAGGTCCTTCTGCAACTGTATAGGGTATTGGTGAGGCCGTACCTGGAGTACTGCGTGCAGTTTTGGTCACCTTACTTAAGGAAGGATATACTAGCCTTGGAGGGGGTACAGAGATGATTCACTAGGCTGATTTCGGAGATGAGGGGGTTACCTTATGATGATAGATTGAGTAGACTGGGTCTTTACTCGATTGAGTTCAGAAGGATGAGGGGTGATCTTATAGAAACATTTAAAAGATAATGAAAGGGATAGACAAGATAGAGGCAGAGAGGTTGTTTCCACTGGTCGGGGAGACTAGAACTAGGGGGCACACCTCAAAAAATACAGAGGAGCCAATTTAAAACCGAGTTGAGAAGGAATTTCTTCTCCCAGAGGGTTGTGAATTTGTGGAATTCTCTGCCCAAGGAAGCAGTTGAGGCTAGCTCATTGAATGTATTCAAATCACAGATAGATAGATTTTTAACCAATAAGGGAATTAAGGGTTACGGGGAGCGGGCGGGTAAGTGGAGCTGAGTCCACGGCCAGATCAGCCATGATATTTTTGAATGGCGGAGCAGGCTCGAGGGGCTAGATGGTCTACTCCTGTTCCTAATTCTTCTGTTCTTATGTATGAGAGACTGAATCAATTGGGTCTTTATTCACTGGAGTTTAGAAGGATGAGAGGGGATCTCATAGAAACATATAAGATTCTGATGGGACTGGACAGGTTAGATGCGGGTAGAATGTTCCCGATGTTGGGGAAGTCCAGAACCAGGGGACATTGTCTTAGGATAAGGGGTTGGCCATTTAGGACTGAGATGAGAAGAAACTTCTTCACTCGGAGAGTTGTTAACCTGTGGAATTCCCTACCGCAGAGAGTTGTTGATGCCAGTTCATTGGATATATTCAAGAGGGAGTTAGATATGGCCCTTATGGTTAAGGTGATCAAGGGTATGGAGAGAAAGCAGGAAAGGGGTGCTGAGGGAATGATCAGCCATGATCTTGTTGAATGATGGTGCAGGCTCGAAGGGCCGAATGGCCTACTCCTGCACCTATTTTCTATGTTTCTATGACAGGAAAGACTGGTCAGGGAGGGATAGCTAGAAAAGAAAAAGTGGGAGAAGGAAGTGGAATAGAAGGGAAATGGCTCTGGTCCGAAGTGGCAGCAAATAGACACAGGAAAAAAAAACTCAGTTTACACAGTGACTTGGGAATACTACAATAGGGATTCTACAATAGTGCAATCAGTATAATCAAGATCAATTATATTGAAACAAAATTGATTAATATATAGATCAATTATAAATAAACTTAAAATCAGAATTTGAGTAATTGAAAAGTTGAATCAGTCTCGAGCTGTCTCATTAAATCAGTAAATCAATTCTCGGGTCGATCAAAAGGCACAATGACAAGTAATCATTGCAAAGACCGTTGATCCAACTTCTGTCCTGTGATTGTATGAACTGATGCTCTCCACTCTCTGTCCTGTGATTGTATGAACTGGTGCTCTCCACTCTCTGTCCTGTGATTATATGAACTGATGCTCCACTCTCTGTCCTGTGATTGTATGAACTGGTGCTCCCCACTCTCTGTCCTGTGATTGTATGAACTGATGCTCTCCACTCTCTGTCCTGTGATTGTATGAACTGATGCTCCCCACTCTCTGTCCTGTGATTGTATGAACTGATGCTCCACTCTCTGTCCTGTGATTGTATGAACTGGAGCTCTCCACTCTCTGTCCTGTGATTGTATGAACTGGTGCTCCACTCTCTGCCCTGTGATTGTCTGAACTGATGCTCTCCACTCTCTGTCCTGTGATTGTATGAACTGGTGCTCTCCACTCTCTGTCCTGTGATTGTATGAACTGGAGCTCTCCACTCTCTGTCCTGTGATTGTATGAACTGGTGCTCCACTCTCTGTTCTGTGATTGTCTGAACTGATGCTCTCCACTCTCTGTCCTGTGATTGTATGAACTGGTGCTCTCCACTCTCTGTCCTGTGATTGTATGAACTGGTGCTCTCCACTCTCTGTCCTGTGATTGTATGAACTGGAGCTCTCCACTCTCTGTCCTGTGATTGTATGAACTGATGCTCCACTCTCTGTCCTGTGATTGTATGAACTGGAGCTCTCCACTCTCTGTCCTGTGATTGTATGAACTGATGCTCCACTCTCTGTCCTGTGATTGTATGAACTGATGCTCTCCACTCTCTGTCCTGTGATTGTATGAACTGGAGCTCTCCACTCTCTGTCCTGTGATTGTATAAACTGATGCTCTCCACTCTCTGTCCTGTGATTGTATGAACTGGTGCTCTCCACTCTCTGTCCTGTGATTGTATGAACTGGTGCTCTCCACTCTCTGTCCTGTGATTGTATGAATTGATGCTCTCCACTCTCTGTCCTGTGATTGTATGAACTGATGCTCCCCACTCTCTGTCCTGTGATTGTATGAACTGGTGCTCTCCACTCTCTGTCCTGTGATTGTATGAACTGATGCTCCCCACTCTCTGTCCTGTGACTGTATGAACTGGAGCTCTCCACTTTCTGTCCTGTGATTGTATGAACTGGTGCTCTCCACTCTCTGTCTTGTGAAAGTTTCAACTCATAATTTCTATATAGTTTCAGTTTAAAAAACAGAGGGAAGCTCTCTCTACAGTGTCCTATCAAACAGGTCCTTTTCTGCTCACTTTATTGTTTACACCGACACACACTTGCTCTGGGTAGTTTGATCCTGATCACTGCAAATCCCTTCAGCCTTCCCACTCTGCTCTCTCCAGATGTAATTGGCTACAAGTCAGCATGAAACAAACAGGAACGATGGATTTTAGGATTTTAGTTTTGAAATGAAGATTTGAGATGCTGTGGGTGGATTCTCTGTAGCGGGAGAGGTGGTTGTGGGCCGGTGGAGCGGAGGGCAGTAATGGTCCGACAGATGGACGGGAGGCTTCATAAACAATTGGTGTACGCCGCAAACCATGAATAATAACCTGAACTACCGGCGTTTGCAGCTTCGGGGCTTCATCGCCCTCTCTCCGTCCGTGCTAGACTCCAGCCACCACCTCGCTCGGCTCAATCTCACTCTCACTCCCTCCCTTTAAGTCTAATCTCCAAATCACCCCATCAGCAGCGGCTGCCTTCTATTCCCCCTTCACTGCGGTTGGATATATAGATATAGATTAATGGTGGTGTGGATCAATAATTCTCTTTTATCAGCAGTAATTCAGTCATGATTGTGGGCCGGGTGTTGAGATGCCGATTTCAGGGGAGGGAGAGGGAGGGAAACCAGTGAGTGTAGAACTGAACACAGCCAGAGTCAGCACCTTCAGGGGAGAAGAGGGAGGGGAACCAGTGAGTGTAGAACTGAACCCAGTCAGAGTCAGCACCTTCAGGGGAGGAGAGGGAGGGGAACCAGTGAGTGTAGAACTGAACCCAGCCAGAATTGGTGGTGAAACCTGGGAGTGGAGGAGGAGCTGTCTTCAGACGTGCGATTGTGTTTGAATTTCAGGACAGAGAGTATGGAGAGGGTATGGGATGGTGATTTACAGCTTTGGAGGAACAAGAGGAAAGAATGTTCCATAGAATCTAGAATTGTCTGTTCTGAATTTCTGTCCTGTATTTGCAGTAATGGTTTTTGTAAACTCCTTTTCCAGGGTATTAAAGGCATGATTTGCAGAAGGGAAACTCAAACCAAACATCACGTCAAGGTCTGATGCAATCACTTGATTTATCAGGACCTGAATATCATCAGCCTTTGAATGTGAAAGGAGAAATGTTTGTCTGTTCTGTCTGTGGGAAAAGATTTCCAACATCAGTGTAACTGGAAGAGCACCATGACACACACACACCCGAGTGCGAGTGTTCCAATGCACTGCCTGTGGAAAGAGCTTTAACCAGTTACACAGCCTGAAAAAATATCACACCATTCAGAGCGGGGAGAAACCGTACACGTGTTGTGTGTAGATGAGGCTTCAACTGATCGTCCAACCTGGAGAGACACAAGGACACCCACACCATGGAGAAACCGTGGGAATGTGGGAACTGTGGGAAGAGATGCAATTCCCCATCTGTCCTTGAAATTAGTCAACACAGTCACAGTGGGGAGAGGCCATTCACCTGCTCTGAGTGTGGCAAGGGATTCATTTGTTCTTCCCATCTGCTGATACACCAGCGAGTTCATACTGGGGAGAGGCTGTTCACCTGCACTGTGTGTGGGAAAGGATTCACTACCTCATCCCACCTGCTGACACACCAACGAGCTCACACTGGGGATAGGCCGTTCACCTGCTCCATGTGTGGGAAGGGATTCACTACCTCCTCCCGACTGCTGACACACCAGCGACTTCATACTGGGGAGAGACTGTTCACCTGCTCCGTGTGTAGGGAGGGATTCATTCAGTCATCCAACCTGCTGAGACACCAGCGAGTTCACAAGTGACTGCAGGGTTTGGTTCTGCTGGTACCTCAGACTGATTGTGTTTGTTCTGACCTGTTGGGGGTCTCTCTCTGCCGATTTTAATTTCCACTATAACTGGGCTGGAGTTTGATATTTGACCAATTAATACAAGATAAAAATAATGCTGATTGTGCTTGCATCCATACTTAACTCTTGAAAGGGCTTCAAATACTGAAAACTTCAAAAAATTGAGCTAAATGTTAAACAATTGAGAATAAAATGAATTGAATCTGCATGTTGGTTTTGGATTTCTCTGGGAGGGAAGGTACTTGATTTGCCTTGAAATACCGCCGGTGGCCAGTAGATGACGCTGTCCATCCAACTAACTTCGACTGAGAGGAGCGTGACTGCCCCCTAGAGCAGGAGGACTGAGGGCAGACCAGGGTCACTGAACATGCTGCACCTCACAGGGTCATCACACACGGCCCCCTCCATGGGGCAGATCAGAGTCAGACACTGAACATACTGCACCCCACAGGGACATCACACACTGGCCCCCTCCATGGGGCAGATCAGTGTCAGAACTTGGAGTGGGAAGGGGAGGATCCAATTGTCGTGGACCATGTAGGAACCAACGACATAGGTAGGACTAGGAATGAGGTTCAGCTGAAAGAGATGGAGGAGTTGGGGGTCCAAAAGAAAAAGCTGAACCTCAAAGGTAATAATCTCTGGATTGTTACCTGAGCCCCACACCAATTGTTACAGGAATAAGCAGATTAGAATGTTAAATGCGTGGCTCAAAGAGTGGTGTGGGAGGCAGGGGTTTTGCAGTACTGGGCAAATAGGGAGCTGTTTCGTTGGGACGGGTTCCACTTGAACTGGACAGGAACCAGTATCCTGGCGAATCGAATAACTAGAGCAGTAAACATGGCTTTAAATTAATGAAGGTGGGGGAGATTTAGGAAAGTGTACAGCATGGTTTAGATACTGAGAAAAAGCATCAAGAGACATGTCATGGTTCTAGAGCAGAGCAGAGTTTTGGGTAAAAATAAGCAGAGTGGGTCAGGAAGGGACAGATGGAGTAACAAAGGTAATAGGGCATGACTGACTGAGGAGACATCAAGGAAAAATAGAAAAAAGTCAAAGCTAAAGGCACTATGAATACATGAAGTATTCACAATAAAATAAAATAATTAATAGCGCAGATAAAAATTAATTGGCTATTAGATCAAACCTTTGTGGAGATGAGGTTGCAAAGTGACCACGGTTGGGAACTAAACATTCCAGGAGACATAACTTTTAGAAGAAATAGCAAAATAGAAAAGAAAGAGGGGAAGCCCTGATAATAAAAGCTGGGATAAAGACAGTAGAGGGAAAGGATCTTAGTTCAGAAAATCAAGAAGTAGAATCAGTTTGGGTGGAGCTAAGAAACCGCAAGGGGCAGAAAACATTGGTGGGAGTTGTTTACAGGCCCCCCAAACTGTAGTGGTAATGTAGGGCACAGTATAAATCAGGAAATTAGAGGTGTATGTAACAAAGGTAATACAATAATCATGG
This sequence comes from Pristiophorus japonicus, assembly GCF_044704955.1. Classification (NCBI taxonomy): domain Eukaryota; kingdom Metazoa; phylum Chordata; class Chondrichthyes; family Pristiophoridae; genus Pristiophorus; species Pristiophorus japonicus. The sequence continues at coordinate 209,139,910 of NC_091985.1, forward strand.
ACTTTAATCTGCATATAGACTGGGCAAACCAAATTTGCAGTAATAGTGTGGAGGATGAGTTCATAGAAGATATCCAAGTTGGTTTTCGAGATCAGTATGTTGAGTAACCAACTAGAGAACCAGTTATTTTAGATCTAGTATTGTGCAATAAGAAGTGGTTAGTTAATAACCTTATATTAAAGGGGCCCTTAAGAAAGAGTGACCATAATAAGAGAGAATGTTACATTAAATTTGAAAGTGATTTAGTTAAATCCGAAACTAGGGTATGAAATCCAAAATAAAAGAAAACTATGTAGGAGAGTTGGCTAATGTAGATTGGGAACATAAGAACAAAAGAATTAGGAACAGGAGTAGGCCATCGAGCCCCTCGAGCCTGCTCCGCCATTCAATAAGATCACGGCTGATCTGGCCGTGGACTCAGCTCCACTTACCCGTCCTCTCCCCGTAATCCTTAATTCCCTTATTGGTTAAAAATCGATCTATCTGTGACTTGAATACATTCAATGAGCTAGCCTCAATTGCTTCCTTGGGCAGAGAATTCCACAGATTCACAACCCTCTGGGAGAAGAAATTTCTTCTCAACTCGGTTTTAAATTGGCTCCCCCGTATTTTGAGGCTGTGCCCCCTAGTTCTAGTCTCCCCGACCAGTGGAAACAACCTCTCTGCCTCGATCTTGTCTATCCCTTTCATGATTTTAAATGTTTCTATAAGATCACCCCTCATCCTTCTGAACTCCAATGAGTAAAGACCCAGTCTATTCAATCTATCATCATAAGGTAACCCCCTCATCTCCAGAATCAGCCTCGTGAATCGTCTCTGTACCCCCTCCAAAGCCAGTATATCCTTCCTTAGGTAAGGTGACCAAAACTGCATGCAGTACTCCAGGTGCGGCCTTACCAATACCCTATACAGTTGCAGAAGGACCTCCCTGCTTTTGTACTCCATCCCTCTCGCAATGAAGGCCAACATTCCATTCGCCTTCCTGATTACCTGCTGCACCTGCAAACTAACTTTTTGGGATACATGCACAAGGACCCCCAGGTCCCTCTGCACCTCAGCATGTTGTAATTTCTCCCCATTCAAATAATATTCCCTTTTACTGTTTTTTTTTCCCAAGGTGGATGACCTCACACTTTCCGACATTGTATTCCATCTGCCAAACCTTAGCCCATTCGCTTAACCTATCTAAATCTCTTTGCAGCCTCTCTGTGTCCTCTACACAACCCGTTTTCCCACTAATCTTAGTGTCATCTGCAAATTTTGTTACACTACACTCTGTCCCCTCTTCCAGGTCATCTATGTATATTGTAAACAGTTGTGGTCCCAGCACCGATCCCTGTGGCACACCACTAACCACCGATTTCCAACCCGAAAAGGACCCATTTATCCCGACTCTCTGCTTTCTGTTAGCCAGCCAATTCTCGATCCATGCTAATACATTTCCTCTGACTCCGCGTACCTTTATCTTCTGCAGTAAACTTTTGTGTGGCACCTTATCGAATGCCTTTTGGAAATCTAAATACACCACATCCATCGGTACACCTCTATCCACCATGCTCATTATATCATCAAAGAATTCCAGTAAATTAGTTAAACATGATTTCCCCTTCATGAATCCATGCTGCAACTGCTTGATTGCACTATTCCTATCTAGATGTCCCTCTATTTCTTCCTTAATGATAGTTTCAAGCATTTTCCTCACTACAAATGTTAAACTAACTGCCCTATAGTTACCTGCCTTTTGTCTGCCCCCTTGTTTAAACAGAGGCGTTACATTAGCTCTTTCCAATCCGCTGGTACCTCCCCAGAGTCCAAAGAATTTTGGTAGATTATAACAAATGCATCTGCTATAACTTCCGCCATCTCTTTTAATACCCTGGGATGCATTTCATCAGGACCAGGGGACTTGTCTACCTTGAGTCCCATTAGCCTGTCCAGCACTAACCCCCTAGTGATAGTGATTGTCTCAAGGTCCTCCCTTCCCATATTCCTGTGACCAGCAATTTTTGGCATGGTTTTTGTGTCTTCCACTGTGAAGACCGAAGCAAAATAATTGTTTAAGGTCTCAGCCATTTCCACATTTCCCATTATTAAATCCCCCTTCTCATCTTCTAAGGGACCAACATTTACTTTAGTCACTCTTTTCCATTTTATATATCTGTAAAAGCTTTTACTATCTGTTTTTATGTTTTGCGCAAGTTTACCTTCGTAATCTATCTTTCCTTTCTTTATTGCTTTTTTTAGGCATTCTTTGCTGTTGTTTAAAATTTTCCCAATCCTCTAATTTCCCACTAACCTTGGCCACCTTATACGCATTGGTCTTTGATTTGATACTCTCCTTTATTTCCTTGGTTATCCATGGCGGGTTATCCCTTCTCTTACCGCCCTTCTTTTTCACTGGAATATATTTTTGTTGCGCACTATAGAAGAGCTCCTTAAAAGCCCTCCACTATTCCTCAATTGTGCCACCATTTAGTCTGTGTTTCCAGTCTACTTTAGCCAAATCTGGCCTCATCCCACTGTAGTCCCCTTTGTTTAAGCATAGTACGCTCATTTCCGACACAACTTCCTCACCCTCAATCTGTATTACAAATTTAACCATACTGTGATCACTCATTCCGAGAGGATCTTTTACTAGGAGATCGTTTATTATTCCTGTCTGATTACACAGGACCAGATCTAAGATAGCTTGCTCCCTTGTAGGTTCTGTTACATACTGTTCTAAGAAACAATCCCGTATGCATTCTATGAATTACTCCACCAGGCTACCCTGTGCGATTTGAGTTGACCAATCAATATGTAGGTTAAAATCCCCCATGACCACTGCCATTCCTTTTTCACATGCCTCCATTATTCCCTTGATTATTGCCCACCCCACCGTGAAGTTATTATTGGGGGCTTATAAACTACGCCCACCAGTGACTTTTTCCCCTTACTGTCTCTAATCTCCACCCACAATGATTCAACATTTTGTTCATTAGTGCCAATATTGTCTCTTACAACTGCCCTGATATCATCCTTTATTAACAGAGCTACCCCACCTCCTTTCCCCCCTTGTCTATCTTTTCGAATCGTCAGATACCCCTGTATGTTTAATTCCCAGTCTTGGCCACCATGCAACCATGTTTCTGTAATGGCCACCAAATCATACCCATTTGTCATGATTTGTGCCATCAACTCATTTACTTTATTTCGAATGCTGCGTGCATTTAGCAGGAGTGTTTTAATCCTTGTTTTTAAACCATGATTTTTAGTTTTGACCCCTCCTGCAGCCCCTTTATATTCAATGGCCCTTTTTGTTTTTTGCCTTGGGTTTCTCTGCCCTCCACTTTTACTCATCTCCTTTCTGACTTTTGCTTTTGTCTCCTTTTTGTTTCCCTCTGTCTCCCTGCATTGGTTCCCATCCCCCTGCCATATTAGTTTAACTCCTCCCCAACAGCACTAGCAAACACTCCCCCTAGGACATTGGTTCTGGTCCTGCCCAGGTGCAGACCGTCCGGTTTGTACTGGTCCCACCTCCCCCAGAACCTGTTCCAATGCCCCAGGAATTTGAATCCCTCCCTGATGCACCACTGCTCAAGCCACGTATTCATCTGCGCTATCCTGCGATTCCTACTCTGACTAGCACGTGGCACTGGTAGCAATCCCGAGATTACTACTTTTGAGGTCCTACTTTTTAATTTAGCTCCTAGCTCCTTAAATTCGTCTCGTAGGGAAACTACACTAAAAGGTATGTTGGTAGCAAAGCAATGGCTAGTATTTAAAGAATTAATACATCATTTACAATGCCTTAAAGTATACATTCCTTTAAAGCACAAAAACCCCAGAGGAATAGTGGTCCAACCATGGCTAACTAAAGAAGTTAAAGGTTGTATTAGATGAAAGGAAGATGCTTATAATGTTGACAAATGGAGCAGTAAGCTTGAGGATCAGTAAGGCTTTGAATTCAGCAAAGGAGGACCAAGAAATTGATAAAGAAAGGGAAAGTAGAATATGAGAGTAAACGACTGAGAGACAAAATAACAGAATGCAAAAGCTTCTATCAGTATGTAAAAAGGAAAATATTAGCAAAGGTAGGTGTGGATCCCCGACAGACTGAGACAAGAACATAAGAATTAGGAACAGGAGTAGGCCATCTAGCCCCTCAAGGCTCCTCCGCCATTCAACAAGATCATGGCTGATCTGGCCATGGACTCAGCTCCACTTACCCGCCCGCTCCCCATAACCCTTAATTCCCTTATTGGTTAAAAATCTATCTATCTGTGACTTGAATACATTCAATGAGCTAGCCTCAACTGCTTCCTTGGGCAGAGAATTCCACAGATTCACAACTCTCTGGGAGAAGAAATTTCTTCTCAACTCGGTTTTAAATTGGCTCCCCCGTATTTTGAGGCTGTGCCCCCTAGTTCTAGTCTCCCCGACCAGTGGAAACAACCTCTCTGCCTCTATCTTGTCTATCCCTTTCATGATTTTAAATGTTTCTATAAGATCACCCCTCATCCTTCTGAACTCCAACGAGTAAAGACTCAGTCTACTCAATCTATCATCATAAGGTAACCCCCTCATCTCCGAAATCAGCCTAGTGAATCGTCTCTGTACCCCCTCCAAGGCTAGTATATCCTTCCTTAAGTAAGGTGACCAAAACTGCACGCAGTGCTCCAGGTACGGCCTCACCAATACCCTATACAGTTGCAGAAGGACCTCCCTGCTTTTGTACTCCATCCCGCTCGCAATGAAGGTCAACATTCCATTCACCTTCCTGATTACCTGCTGCACCTGCAAACTAACTTTTTGGAATTCATGTACAAGGACCTCCAGGTCCCTCTGCACCGCAGCATGTTGTAATTTCTCCCCATTCAAATAATATTCCCTTTTACTGTTTTTTTCCCCCAAGGTGAATGACCTCACATTTTCCGACATTGTATTCCATCTGCCAAACCTTAGCCCATTTGCTTAACCTATCCAAATCTCTTTGCAGCCTCTCTGTGTCCTCTACACAACCCGCTTTCCCACTAATGTTTGTGTCATCTGCAAATTTTGTTACACTACACTCTGTCCCCTCTTCCAGGTCATCAATGTATATTGTAAACCGTTGTGGTCCCAGCACCAATCCCTGTGGCACACCACTAACCACCGATTTCCAACCCGAAAAGGACCCATTTAAATCGACTCTCTGCTTTCTGTTAGCCAGCCAATTCTCTATCCATGCTAATCCATTTCCTCTGACTCCACGTACCTTTATCTTCTGCAGTAAACTTTTGTGTGGAACCTTATCGAATGCCTTTTGGAAATCTAAATACACCACATCCATCGGTACACCTCTATCCACCATACTCGTTATATCCTCAAAGAGTTCCAGTAAATTAGATAAACATGATTTCCCCTTCATGAATCCATGTTGCGTCTGCTTGATTGCACTATTCCTATCTAGATGTCCCGCTATTTCTTCCTTAATGATAGCTTCAAGCATTTTCCCCACTACAGATGTTAAACTAACCGGCCCTATAGTTACCTGCATTTTGTCTGCCCCCTTTTTTAAACAGAGGCGTTACATTAGCTGCTTTTCAATCCAATGGTACTTCCCCAGAGTCCAGAGAATTTTGGTAGATTATAACGAATGTATCTGCTATAACTTGCGCTATCTCTTTTAATACCCTGGGATGCATTTCATCAGGACCAGGGGACTTGTCCACCTTGAGTGCCATTAGCCTGTCCAGCATTACCCCGCTAGTGATAGTGATTATCTCAAGGTCCTCCCTTCTCACATTCCCGTGACCAGCAATTTTTGGCATGGTTTTTGTGTCTTCCACTGTGAAGCAAAATAATTGTTTAAGGTCTCAGCCATTTCCACATTTCCCATTATTAAATCCCCCTTCTCATCTTCTAAGGGACCAACATTTACTTTAGTCAATCTTTTCAATTTTATATATCAGTAAAAGCTTTTATTATCTGTTTTTATGTTTTGCGCAAGTTTACTTTTGTAATCTATCTTTCCTTTCTTTATTGCTTTCTTAGTTATTCTTTGCTGTCGTTTAAAATTTTCCCAATCATATAGTTTCTACTAACCTTGGCCACCTTATACACATTGGTTTTTAATTTGATACTCTCCTTTATTTCCTTGGTTATCCACGGCTGGTTATTCCTTCTCTTACCGCCCTTCTTTTTCACTGGAATATATTGTTGTTGAGCACTATGAAAGAGCTCCTTAAAAGTCCTCCACTGTTCCTCAATTGTGCCACCGTTTAGTCTGTATTTCCAGTCGACTTTAGCCAACTCTGCCCTCATCCCTCATCCCACTGTAATCCCCTTTGTTTAAGCATAGTACGCTCGTTTGAGACACTACTTCCTCACCCTCAATCTGTATTACAAATTCAACCATACTGTGATCACTCATTCCGAGAGAATCTTTTACTAGGAGATCATTTATTATTCCTGTCTCATTACACAGGGCCAGATCTAAGATAGCTTGCTCCCTTGTAGGTTCTGTAACATACTGTTCTAAGAAACAATCCCGTATGCATTCTATGAATTCCTCCTCAAGGCTACCCCGTGTGATTTGATTTGACCAATTGATATGTAGGTTAAAATCCCCCACATGCCTCCATTATTCCCTTGATTATTGCCCGCCACACCATGAAGTTATTATTTGGGGGCCTATAAACTACGCCCACCAGTGACTTTTTCCCCTTACTATCTCTAATCTCCACCCACAATGAATCAACATTTTATTCATTAGAGCCAATATCGTCTCTCACAACTGCCCTGATATCATCCTTTATTAACAGAGCTACCCCACCTCCTTTCCCTTCTTGTCTATCTTTCCGAATTGTCAGATACCCTGTGTGTTTAATTTCCAGTCTTGGCCACCCTGCAACCACGTTTCTGTAATGGCCACCAAATCATACCCATTTGTAATGATTTGTGCCGTCAATTCATTTACTTTATTTCGAATGCTGCATGCATTTCGGTAGAGTGTTTTAATACTAGTTTTTATACCATGATTTTTCATTTTGACCCCTCCTGCAGCGCTTTTATATTCACACATATTGTCCTTTCCTATCACCTTGTGGTTTACACTTACCCCAGTGCTACTCTGCTCTGTTGCCTCCTGCCTTTTGCATTCTTTCTTGGGGTCCTGTTCATCTGAGCTCTCACCCACTCTAACTAGCTCAGAGCCCTCTCTTGGGTTCCGAATACTCCTTGCATTGAGGCACCGAGCTTTCATGCTTGCCTTTTTATTACACTTTGACCCTTTAAAATTTTGCTGTACATTGGCACTTTTTGTTTTTTGCCTTGGGTTTCTCTGCCCTCCACTTTTACTCATCTCCTTTCTGTCTTTTGCTTCTGTCTCCATTTTGTTTCCCTCTGTCTCCCTGCATTGGTTCCCATCCCCCTGCCATATTAGTTTAATTCCTCCCAAACAGCACTAGCAAACACTCCCCCTAGGACATTGATTCCGGTCCTGCCCAGATGCAGACCGTCCGGTTTGTACTGGTCCCACCTCCCCCAGAACCAGTTCCAATGCCCCAGGAATTTGAATCCCTCTCTGCTGCACCACTGCTCAAGCCACGTTTTCATCTGAGCTATCCAGCGATTCCTATTCTGACTAGCACGTGGCACTGGTAGCAATCCAGAGATTACTACTTTTGAGGTCCTATGTTTTAATTTAGCTCCTAGCTCCTTAAATTCGTCTCGTAGGACCTCATCCCTTTTTTTACCTATATCGTTGGTACCAATGTGCACCACGACAACTGGCTGTTCTCCCTCCCTTTTCAGAATGTCCTGCACCCGCTCCGAGACATCCTTGACCCTTGCACCAGGGAGGCAACAAACCATCCTGGAGTCTCGGTTGCGGCCGCAGAAATGCCTTACTGTTCCCCTTACAATTGAATCCCTTATCACTATCGCTCTCCCACTCTTTTTCCTGCCCTCCTGTGCAGCAGAGCCAGCCATGGTGCCATGAACTTGGCTGCTGCTGCCCTCCCCTGATGAGTCATCCCCCTCAACAGTACTCAAAGCGGTGTATCTGTTTTGCAGGGGAATGACCCCTGCACTACCTTCCTTGCACTGCTCTTTCTGCTGGTCTTCCATTCCCTATCTGGCTGTGGACCCTTCACCTGCAGTAAGAACAACTCGCTACACATGCTACTCACGTCATTCTCAGCATCGTGGATGCTCCAGAGTGAATCCATCCTCGGCTCCAATTCTGCCAAGCGGACCGTCAGGAGCTGGAGGCGGATACACTTCCCGCACATGTAGTCGGCAGGGACACCGGAAGTGTCCCTGAGTTCCCACATGGTATAGGAGGAGCATATCACGTGACCAAGCTTTCCTGCCATGACTTAACCCTTAGATACACTTAAATTGGCAACCACAATGCTAAAGTTTACTCACTGTTTTCGAAGAGAAAAAAGAAAAACTACTCACCAATCACCAGCCAATCACTTACCCCCTTGGCTGTGACGTCACCTTTCTGTTTCTTTCTACTTTTTTTTTGCCTTCTCCCTGTAGAGAAATTATAATGGAGAACAAGGAAATGGCAGAGAAATTAAACGTATATTTTCAGTCTGTCTTCACGGAAGAAGGTGTAAACAAAATTGCCGCAACTACTGGATAACCCAGGGTCTAGCGAGAATGAGAAACTTAAGGAAATTGGTATTAATCAAAAAATGGTACTGGAGAAATAATGGGACTGAAAGCCAATAAATCCCCTGGACCTGATGGCCTACATCCTAGGATATTGAAACATAGAAACATAGAAAATAGGTGCAGGAGCAGACTATTCTGCCCTTCGAGCCTGCACCACCATTCAATATGATCATGGCTGATTATGTAACTTCAGTACCCCATTCCTGGTTTCTCTCCAGATTCCTTGATCTCTTTAGCCGTAAGGGCCACATCTAACTCCCTTTTGAATATATCTAACGAACTGGCATCAACAACTTTCTGTAGTAGAGAATTCCACAGGTTCACAATTCTCTGAGTGAAGAAGTTTCTCCTCATCTCGGTCCTAAATGGCTTACCCTTTATCCTTATACTGTGACCCCTGGTTCTGGACTTCCCGAACATTGGGAACATACCTAACCTGTCCAATCCCGTCAGAATTTTATATGTTTCGATGGAACCCTCTCATTCTTCTATATTCCGGTGAATATAAGCCGAGTCGATCCAAGCTTTCTTCATATATCAGTCCTGCCATCCCGGGAATCAGTCTGGTGAACCTTCGCTGCACTCCCTCAATAGCAAGAATGTCCTTCCTCAGATTAGGCGACCAAAACTGTACACAATAGTCAAGGTGTGGCCTCACCGAGGCCCTGTACAACTGCAGTAAGATCTCCCTGCTCCTATACTCAAATCCCCTCGCTATGAAGGCCAACATGCCATTTGCTTTCTTCACTGCCTGCTGTACCTGCATGCCAACTTTCAATGACTGATGTACATGATACCCAGGTCTCGTTGCACCTCCCTTTTCCTAATCTGTCATCATTCAGATAATATTCTGCCTTCCTGTTTTTGTCACCAAAGTGGATAATTTCACATTTATCTACATTATACTACTTCTGCCATGCATGTGCCCATTCACCTGACTTGTCCAAGTCACCCTGCAGCCCTCTTAGCATCCTCCTCACAGCTCACACCGCCACCCAACTTAGTGTCATCTGCAAACTTGGAGATATTACATTCAATTCCTTCATCTAAATCATTAACGTATATTGTAAATAGCTGAGAAAGTTAGCTATAGAAACAGTGGATGCATTGGTTGTCAACTTCCAAAATTCCATAGATTCAAGAACTATTCCCATGGTTTCAAAGATCACAAATGTAACTGGGCTATTTAAGAAAGAAGAGAGAGAGAAAACAGGGAATTATGGACCAGTTAGCCTGACATCTGTAGTCGGGAAAATGCTCGATGCTATTATTAAGGACGTGGGAACAGGAACTTAGAGAATATTAATAAAATTTGTCAGAGTCAACACGGCTTTATGAAAGGAAATCATGTTTGACAACTTTTTGAGGTTGTAACTAGCAGAATAGATAAGGAGGAACCAGTGGATGTGGTGTATTTGGATTTTCAGAAGACATTCGATAAGGTGCCACATGAGGTTATTAAACAAAATGAGGGCTCATGGGATTGTGGGTAATATACTAGCATGGATTGAAGATTGGTTAACGGACAGAAAACAGAAAGTAGGAATAAATGGTTCATTTTCAGGTTGGCAGGCTGTAACTAGTGGTGTGCCACAAGGATCGATACTTGGCCCTCAGCAATTCACAATATATATCTGATTTGGATGAGAAGACCAAATGTTATATATCCAAGTTTGCTGATGATACAAAGCTAGGTGGGAAAGCAAGTTGTGAGGAGGGTACAAAGAGGCTTCAAGGGGATAAAGAGAGGTTAAGTGAGTGGGCAATCATCATACAATCATAGAAATTTACAGCATGGAAGGAGACCATTTCAGCCAATCGCATCCAGCCTAATCCCACTTTCCAGCTCTTGGTTCATAGCCCTGTAGGTTGCGGCACTTTAAGTGCACATCCAAGTGTCTTTTAAATGTGGTTGAAGGTTCATGGCACTACAACCCTTTCAGGCAGTGAGTTCCAGACCCCCACCACCCTCTTGGTGAAGAAATGTCCCTTATCTCCTCTAAACCTCCCCCCAATTACTTTAAATCTATTCCCTCTGGTTGTTGACCCCTCTGCTACGGGAAACCAAATCATCCCTATCCACTCTATCCAGACCCCTCATAATGTTATACACCTCAATCATGTCTCCCCTTAGCCTCCTCTGTTGCAAAGAAAACAGACTCAGCTTCTATTTTCTTTCATCATAGACAAAATTCTCCAGTCCAGGCAACAATCTTATAAATCTCCTCTGCACCCTTTCCAGTGCAATCACATCTTTCCTGTAATGTGGTGACCAGAACTGCATGGAGTACTCCAGCTGTGGTCTAATAAGTGTTTTATACAGTTCAAGCCTATCCTCTTTTTTTTTTTAAATTCGTAGCCAATCGTTCCAATTCTTTGTCAAATCACAAACGCCAGAGGTCACCTTGGGCCCATTCAAGGATCACTCTGCACCAATGCTCTTAGCCAAAAGGCCTAGAGCCACTGCACCGTTCCTGGAAGTACTGCAATACCAGGTTCGTGCCATGGAGGTGGATGGGTCAGGTCCCCCACACACCTCCGTGGAGGTGGATGGGTCAAGCCACCCCACCCACCTCCTATTTCCAAAAAAGCAAGCATATACCTTCCTGATCCAGGGAGAACCACCTTGGGGTTATGGTGGTTACTCCCCTGTCAGGTCAGTTACGCATGATCTTAGCCAAAAGGCCAAGTCAAGCCTATCCTCTTTGCTCTTGTATTCCATGCCTCGACTTATAAATGCAAGTATTCCATATGCCTTCTTAGCCATCTTATCAACCTGGCCTGCTACCTTCGAGATTCTGTGGACCTGCACTCCACAGTCCCGATGTTCCTCTACACTTTCCAGTGTCCTACCATTTAATGTGTATTCCCTTGTCTTGTTAGACCTCCCCAAATGCATTACCTCACACTTATCCAGATTGAATTCCATTTGCCACTGTTCTGCCCACCTGACCAATACGTTGATATCTTCCTGTAATCCGCAGCTTTCTTAGGATAAGGGGTAGGCCATTTAGGACTGAGATGAGGAGAAACTTCTTCACTCAGAGAGTTGTTAATCTGTGGAATTCCCTGCCACAGAGAGTTGTTGATACCAGTACACTGGATATATTCAAGAGGGAGTTAGATATGGCTCTTACGGTTAAGGGGATCAAGGGGTATGGAGAGAAAGCAGGAAAGGGGTACTGAAGGAATGATCAGCCATGATCTTATTGAATGACGATGCAGGCTCGAAGGGCCGAAGGGCCTACTCCTGCACCTATTTTTCTATGTTTCTATGTTTCTTCTTCATTATCAATGACTCAGCCTATTTTAGTGACATCTGCAAACTTCTTAATCATATACCCAACATTTAAGTCCAAGTCATTGATATATATTGATAAGAACATGGCAAATGGAATATAATGTGGAGAAATGTGAAGTTATCCACTTTGGTAGGAAACATAGAAAAGCAGAGTATTTTTTAAATGGTGAGAGATTGAGAAATGTTGGTGTTCAGAGGGACCTGGATGTCCTTGTACATGAATCACTGAAAGTTAACATGCAGGTACAGCAAGCAATTAATAAAGCATGTTGGCCTTTATTACTAGTGGATTTGAGTATAAGTGTAGAGTAATCTTACTGCAATTATATAGGGCCCTGGTGAGACTGCACCTGTAGTATTGTGTACTGTTTAGGTCTCCTTATCTAAGAAAGGATATACTTGCCATAGAGGAGGTGCAACAAAAGTTCACTAGACTGATTCCTGGGATGCGGGGATTGTCCTATGAGGAGAGATTGAGTAGATTATGCCTCTATTTTCTAGAGTTCAGAAGTATGAGAGGTGATCTTATTGAAACATACAAAGTTCATACAGGGCTTGACAGGGTAAAAAAACATACAAAATTCTTAAAAGGCTTGACAGGGTAGGTGCAGAAGGATGTTTTCTCTGGCTGGGAAGTCTAGAACCAGGAGTGAGTCTCAGAATAAGAGGTCGGCCATTTAGGACTGAGATGAGGAAAAACCTCTTCACTCAGAGGGTGGTGAAATCTTTGGAATTCTCTCCCCCAGAGGGCTGTGTAGGCTCTCAGGGTTTGAATATATTCAAGGCATTGATCAATAGATTTTTGGATATTATGTAAATGAAGGATATGGGGATAGTGCAGGAAAGTGGAGTTGAGGTAGAAGATCAGCCAAGATCTCATTAATGGCGGAGCAGGATCGAGGGCCGAATAATTTTACTCCTGCTCCTGTTCCTTACGGTCCAGTGCCCCCAGAGCACAATATTCACGCTGCAGGAGCCCAGTGCGCAGGCGCAACACCGAACTGTACTTGGAGCATGCGCATTGTGACTTTGATCAGACCGAACGCGGCCTGGAAGCGGGCAAAGGCCGGATCCGCAGTTTGGAGCCGATCCGAATCAGCGGGGAACAGGGGAGGAACGCACCTCGCAGGTAGGCTTCATACACACCTAGTGTAGGTCGCAAGCATGTATTAAGAAACTATAAATTCCGAATTTGCAGCTCCAGGGCATTTTCGCGGCAACAAACCGAGGGTGACGGCCGCCATCTTTGTGAAGGACAGCTGCAGGTTTGTGCTCCGCCATGGTGACTCATCGAGCAGTAGAGCGCATGCGTGAACATCTTTACAAACGAACAACGTGTGGGCGGGGCTTCAGTGTCCCAGTGAACCCAGCCAGAGTCAGCACCTTCAGGGATGGAGAGGGAGGGGAACCAGTGAGTGTAGAACTGAACCCAGCCAGAGTCAGCACCTTCAGGGATGGAGAGGGAGGGGAACCAGTGAGTGTAGAACTGGAGTCAGCACCTTCAAGGGAGGGAAACCAGTGAGTGTGGAACTGAACCCAGCCAGAGCCAGCACCTTCGGGAGAGGGAAGGGAACCAGTGAGTGCAGAATTGAACCCAGCCACAGTCAGCACCTTCAGGGGAGGAGAGGGAGGGGAACCAGTGAGTGGAGAACTGAACCCAGCCAGTGTCAGCACCTTCAGGGGAGTTGAGGGATGGAACCAGTGTGTAAAACTGAACCCAGACAGAGTTGGTGGTGAAAACTGGGAGCAGAGAACAAGCTGTCTTCAGACGTGCGATGTGTTTGAATTTCAAGACAGGGAGAACGGAGACTGTATGGGATGGGGATTTACAGGTTTGGAGGAACAAGAAAGGAAAGAATGTTCCATAGAATCTAGAATTGTCTGTTCTGAATTTCTGTCATTTACTTGCAGTAATTATTTTTGTAAACTTCTTTTCCAGGGTATTAGAATGGGAGGATTTGCCAACGGGAAGCTCTAAAACTAAATATCACATCAAAATCTGATGGAATCACTCAATTCCTGAGGACTTGAATACTATCGGCCTTTGAATGTGGAAAGAGCAATGTTTGTCTGTTCTGTCTGTGGCAACAGATTTCAAACATCAATGTGACTGGAAAAGCACCGAGACACACGCACCCAAGTGAGAGTGTTCCAGTTCACTGCCTGTGGAAAGAGCTTTAACCAGTTATACAGCCTGTAAAAAGATCAAACCGTTGACAGTGGGGAGAAAACATACACGTGTTCTATGTGTGGACGAGCATTCAATTGATCATTCAACCTGGAGAGACACAAGGACACCCGCACCATGGAGAAACCGTGGGAATGTGGGGACTGTGGGAAGGCATTCAATTACCCATCCCAGCTGGAAATTCATCGGCGCAGTCACACCGGGGAGAGGCCGTTCACCTGTTCTGTGTGTGGAAAGGGATTCACTGTGTCATCCCGCCTTCTAACTCACCAGCGAGTTCACACTGGGCAGGGGCCATTTATCTGCTCTGAGTGTGGGAAGGGATTCACTTTGAAATCTAACCTGCTTTCACATCAGCGAGTTCACACGGGAGAGAGGCCGTTCACCTGCTCCATGTGTGGGAAGGAATTCACTCAGTCATCCCACCTGCTGACACACCAAAGAATACACGCTGGGGAGGGGCTGTTTACCTGCTCTGAGTGTGGGAAGAGTTTCGCTCAGTCATCCCGCCTGTTGGCACACCAGCGAGTTCACACTGGGGAGAGGCCGTTTACCTGCTCCATCTGTGGGGCGGGATTCCATCGGTCATCCCACCTGCTGGCACATGAGCGAGTTCACTCTGGGGAGAGGCCATTCACCTGCTCTGTGTGTGGGAAGGGATTCACTCAGTCATCCAACCTGCTGAAACACCAGCGAGTTCACACTGGGGAAAGGCCATTCACCTGCTCCGTGTGTGGGGAGGGCTTCATTCAGTCATCGAACCTGCTGACACATGAGCGAATTCACACTGGGGAGAGGCCGTTCACCTGCTCAGTGTGTAGGGAGGGATTCACTCAGTCATCCCACCTGCTGACACACCAGCGAGTTCACACTGGGGAGAGACCGTTCACCTGCTCAGTGTGTGGTGAGGGATTCGCTCGGTCATACACCCTGATAACACACCAGCGAGTTCACACTGGGGAGAGGCCGTTCACCTGCTCTGTGTGTGGGGAGGGATTCACTCAGTCGTCCAACCTGCTGAGACATCAGCGAGTTCACAAGTGCCTGCAGGGTTTGGATTCTGCTGTTATGCCAAACTGAATCATGTCCATTTTGGTATATGTGGTTTCTTTTTACTGATATTGATCACCCCTATAATTGGAGATTAATATTCTAGATATTGGACCAACTAATCAATGGGAAAAGGGTCAGATAAAAATAATGCTGATTGTGTTTGTATCCATATTTCACTGTTTAAACGGCTTTCTTCAAATACTGAAAGGTGCAACAAATGGAGCTAAACTTTCTTGAACCATTGATAATAAAATGAATTTAATCTGCAGGTTTGTTTTGGATTTCTTTGGGATGGAGCCAGGCATTGTGTGCCTTGAAATATCGCCGGTGTCTAGTAGATGACGCTGTCCCTCCTATTTACTCTGACTGAGAGGAGCGTGACTGCCCCCTAGAGCAGGAGGAATTAGGGCAGCTCAGGGTTAGACACTGAACATACTGCACCCCACAGGGACATCACTCACTGTCCCCTCCCTGGGGCAGCTCAGGGTGAGAGATTGAACATAATGCATCCCACAGGGATGTCTCATACTGCCCTCTCCCTGGGGCATCTCAGGGTCAGACACTGAACATACTGCATCCTACAGGGACATCACACACTGCCCTCTCCCCGGGGCAGCTCAGAATCAGGACTTAGAATGGGAAGGGGAGGATCCAGTTGTCGTGGTCCACGTAGGAATCAACAACATAGGTAGGACTAACAGTGAGGTTCTGCTGAAACAGTTTGAAGAGTTGGAGTCCAAATGAAAAAGCTGAACATCAAAGTTAATAATCTCCAGATTGTTACCTGAGCCACACACCTATTGGTCGAGGGATAAGCAGATTAAAATGTTAAATACGTGGCTGAAAGAGTGGTGTAGAAGGCAGGAGTTTTGCTTTATGGGGCACTGGCACCAGTACTGAGGAAACAGGGAGCTGTTCCATTGGGATGGGCTCCACTTGATCTGGGCAGGAACCAGTGTCCTGGCAAATCAAATAACTAGGGCAGTAAACAGGGCTTTAAACTAATGAAGGTGGGAGAGATTCAGGGAAGTGTCCAGAATGGTTTAGATACAGAGTAAAAGCAACAAATTACATGTCAAGGCGCTAGAGCAGGGTTTGGTGTAAGAATAAGCAGAGTGGGTCAGGAAGGGACAGAGAGAGTAACAAAGGTAATAGGGCATTACTGACAAAGAAGAAATCAAGGAAACAATTTTAGAAAACGAAAGCTAAAGGCACTATATCTGAATGCACAAAGAATTCTCAATATAATAGATGAATTAATAGCGCAGACAGAAATTAATAGGTTTGATCTAATAGCCATTATGGACACGAGGTTGCAAAATGACCACAGTTGGGAACTAAATATTCCAGGATACGTAACTTTTAGAAGAGATAGCAAAATGGA
This sequence comes from Pristiophorus japonicus, assembly GCF_044704955.1. Lineage (NCBI taxonomy): Eukaryota > Metazoa > Chordata > Chondrichthyes > Pristiophoridae > Pristiophorus > Pristiophorus japonicus. The sequence goes on from NC_091985.1 coordinate 209,156,485, forward strand.
AAAGGAGGAGGGGTAGACCTGATAATAAAGGATGGGATAAAGACAGTAGAGGAAAAGAATCTTAGCTCAGAAAATCAAGAAGTAGAATCATTGTGGGTGGGGCTAAGAAACAGCGAGGGCAGAAAACATTGGTGGGCGTTCTTTATAGGCCACAAACTGCAGTGGTAATGTAGGGCACAGTATAACTCAGGAAATTAGAGCTGCATGTAACGATAATACAATAATCTGCATACAGACTGGGCAAACCAAATTTGCAGTAATAGTGTGGAGGATGAATTCATGGAAGGTATACAAGGTGGTTTTCTAGATCAGTATGTTGAGGAACCAACTAGATAACAGATTATTTTAGATCTAATATTATGCAATAAGAAAGGTTAATTAATAACCTTGTAGGAAAGTGGCCCTTTGGGAAGAGTGACCATAATTTGATAGAATTTTACATTAAGTTTGAAAATGATTTAGTTAACATAGAAACATAGAAAATAGATGCAGGAGTAGGCCATTTGGCCCTTCGAGCCTGCACCGCCATTCAATGAGTTCATGGCTGAACATGCAACTTCAGTACCCCATTCCTGCTTTCTCGCCATACCCTTTGATCCCCCTAGTGAATTGGCTTCAACAACTTTCTGTGGTAGAGAATTACACAGGTTCACCACTCTCTGGGTGAAGAAGATTCTCCTCATCTAGGTCCTAAATGGCTTACCCCTTATCCTTAGACTGTGACCCCTGGTTCTGGACTTCCCCAACATTGGGAACATTCGTCCTGCATCTAACCTGTCTAAACCCGTCAGATTTTTAAATGTTTCTCAGAGATACCCTCTCATTCTTCTGAACTGCAGTGAATACAAGCCCAGTTGATCCATTCTTTCTTGATATGTCAGTCCCACCATCCTGGGAATTAGTCTGGTGCACCTTCGCTGCACTCAATAGCAAGAATGTCCTTCCTCAAGTTAGGAGACCAAAACTGTACACAATACTCCAGGTGTGGCCTCACCAAGGCCCTGTACAACTGTAGTATCCCTGCCCCATACTCAAATCCCCTCGCTATGAAGGCCAGCATGCCATTTGCCTTCTTAACCGCCTGCTATACCTGCATGCCAACCTTCAATGACTGATGTACCATGACACCCAGGTCTCGTTGCAACTCCCCTTTTCCTAATCTGTCACCATTCAGATAATAGTCTGTCTCTCTGTTTTTACAACCAAAGTGGATAACCTCACATTTATCCACATTATACTTCATCTGCCAAGCATTTGCCCACTCACTTAACCTATCCAAGTCACTCTGCAGCATCATAGCATCCTCCTCGCAGCTCACACTGCCACCCAATTTAGTGTCATCCGCAAATTTGGAGATACTACATTTAATCCCCTCGTCTAAATTATTAATGTACAATGTAAACAGCTGGGGCACCAGCACAGAACCTTGCGGTACCCCACTAGTCACTGCCTGCCACTCTGAAAAATATGCATTTACTCCTACTCTTTGCTTCCTGTCTGACAACCAGTTCTCAATCCATGTCAGCACACTACCCCCAATCCCATGTGCTTTAACTTTGCACATTAATCTCTTGTCGAAAGCCTTCTGAAAGTCCAATTACACCACATCAACTGGTTCTCCCTTGTCCACTCTACTGGAAACATCCTCAAAAAATTCCAGAAGATTTGTCAAGCATGATTTCCCTTTCACAAATCCATGCTGACTTGGACCTATCATGTCACTTCTTTCCAAATGCGCTGCTATGACATCCTTAATAATTGATTCCATCATGTTACCCACTACCGATGTCAGGCTGACCGGTCTATAATTCCCTGTTTTCTCTCTCCCTCCTTTTTTTAAAAAGTGGGGTTACCTTGGCTAACCTCCACTCCATAGGAACTAATCCAGAGTCTATGGAATGTTGGAAAATGACTGTCAAGGCATCCGCTATTTCGAAGGCCACCCCCTTGAGTACTCTGGGATGCAGACCATCAGGCCCTGGGGATTTATCGATCTTCAATCCCATCAATTTCCCCAACACAATTTCCCGACTAATAAGGACTTCCCTCAGTTCCTCCTTCTTACTAGACCCTCTGACCCCTTTTAAATCCGGAAGGTTGTTTGTGTCCTCCTTAGTGAATACCGAACCAAAGTACTTGTTCAATTGGTCTGCCATTTCTTTGTTCCCAGTTATGACTTCCTCTGATTCTGCCTGTAGGGGACCTACCTTTGTCTTTACTAACCTTTTTCTCTTTACATATCTATGGAAACTTTTGCAGTCCATTTTAATGTTCCCTGCAAGCTTCCTCTCGTACTCTATTTTCCCTGCCCTAATCAAACCCTTTGTCCTCCTCTGCTGAGTTCTATATTTCTCCCAGTCCCCGGGTTCGCTGCTATTTCTGGCCAATTTTTATGCCACTTACTTGGCTTTAATATTATCCCTGATTTCCCTTGATAGCCACGGTTGAGCCACCTTCCCTTTTTTATTTTTACGCCAGACAGGGATGTACAATTGTTGTCGTTCATCCATGCGGTCTCTAAATGTCTGCCATTGCCTATCCACTGTCAACCCCTTCAGTATCATTCGCCAATCTTTCCTAGCCAATTCACGCCTCATACCTTCAAAGTTAGCCTTCTTTAAGTTCTGGACCATGGTCTCTGAATTAACTGTTTCATTCTCGATCCTAATGTAGAATTCCACCATATTATGGTCACTCTTCCCCAAGGGGCCTCGCACAATGAGTTTGCTAATTAATCCTCTCTCATTACACAAGACCCAGTCTAAAATGGCCTCCCCCCTAGTTGGTTCCTCGACATATTGGTCTAGAAAATCATCTCTTGTGCACTCCAGGAAATCCTCCTCCACTGTATTGTTTCCAGTTTGGTTAGCCCAATCGATATACATATTAAAGTCACCCATGATAACTCCTGCACCTTTATTGCATGCACCCCTAATTTCCTGTTTGATGCCCTCCCCAACATCACTAGTACTGTTTGGAGGTCTGTACACAACTCCCACAAGCGTTTTCTGCCCTTTGGCTCCACCCATACCGATTCCACATCATCCAAGCTAATATCTTTCCTTACAATTGCATTAATTTCCTCTTTAACCAGCAACGCCACCCCGCCTCCTTTTCATTTCTATCTATCTTTCCTAAATGTTGAATACCCTTGGATGTTGAGTTCCCAGCCTTGGTCACCATGGAGCCATGTCTCCGTGATGCCAACCACATCGTATCCGTTAACTGCTATCTGCACAGTTAATTTGTCCACCTTATTCCAAATACTCCTCGCATTGAGGCACAGAGCCTTTCTAAGACACTTTGACCCTTTAGAATTTTACTGTAAAGTGGCCCTTTTTGTTTTTTTGCCTTGGGTTTCTCTGCCCTCCCCTTTTACTCATCAGCTTTCTGTCTTTTGTTTCTGTCTCCATTTCGCTTCCCTCTGTCTCCCTGCATTGGTTCCCATGCCCCTGCCATATTAGTTTAACTCCTCCCCAACAGCATTAGTAAACACTCCCCCTAGGACATTGGTTCCAGTCTTGCCCAGGTGCAGACCGTCCGGTTTGTAGTGGTCCCACCTCCCCCAGAACCGGTTCTAATGCCCCAGGAATTTGAATCCCTCCCTGCTGCACCACTGCTCAAGCCTCGTATTCATCTGAGCTATCCTGTGATTCCTACTCTGACTAGCACGTGGCACTGGTAGCAATCCCGAGATTACTACTTTTGAGGTCCTACTTTTTAATTTAGCTCCTAGCTCCTTAAATTCGTCTCTTAGGACCTCATCCCGTTTTTTACCTATATCGTTGGTACCAATGTGCACCACGACAACTGGCTGTTCACCTTCCTTTTTCAGAATGTCCTGCACCCGCGTCGAGACATCCTTGACCCTTGCACCAGGGAGGCAACATACCCTCCTGGAGTCTCGGTTGCGGCCGCAGAAACGCCTATCTATTCCCCTTACAATTGAATCCCCTACCACTATCGCTCTCCCACTCTTTTTCCTGCCCTCCTGTGCAGCAGAGCCATCCACAATGCCTTAAACTTGGCTGCTGCTGCCCTCCGCTGATGAGTCATCCGCCCCAACAGTACTCAAAACGGTGTATCTGTTTTGCAGGGGGATGACCGCAGGTGACCCCCGCACTACCTTCCTTGCACTGCTCTTCCTGTTGGTCTTCCATTCCCTATCTGGCTGTGGACACTTTACCTGCGGTAAGACCAACTCGCTACACATGCTAATCATGTCATTCTGAAACTAGGATATTAAATCTAAACAAAGTAAACTCTAGGTGTGAGGGTGCGGGAGTTCTCCCTTTATTTATTGTGGACTTGGCCTGGAGGGTGTTGCATGGAACAGTTCCATACAATAAGTTTTAAGGTCGGTTCACGGACTCCCAGGCCACCTGCAATTTCTACGGTCTGGAGGACTCCATGTTCCACATCTATGTTGTATGTGTGAGGTTGCAGCTGCTTTTCCAATATTTGAAGGGGCTGCTCCTCAAGTTCTGGTTGCACTTCAGTCCCACACTCCTGATCTTTGGGCACCCTGTGTGGAGGAGAGCTGGAAGGTCCGAAGGACTCCTCGAAGGATTGCTCCTGGGCATGGCCAAGGTGGCCATCAACTGGTCCAGGCAGTGGGCAGTCGAGGGGGTCGTTCAGCCCTACTGCCTGCCTCTCTTCCGTGGTTACATCTGAGCCAGGGTGTCCCTGGAGATGGAGCACGCGGTGTCCACCGGGACACTCGCGGCCTTCTGCGAGAGGTGGGTGCCGGAGGGACTGGAGTGCATCATCACCCCCAGTCTGGTCTGTGGTGGATGGCATAGTTGTATGCAGACAAACTTGAGTGCCCATCTCTGGATGTGGGCTGATGCGTTGGTATTTATCCCTTTACTCTCAGTAAACAGGGATATAAGTGGCTTATGGTCAGTTGCCAATTCGAATTTTAGCCCAAATGGGTACTGATGCATTTTCTTTACCCCATAAACACACGCTAATGCTTCTTTTTCAATCATGCTGTAGGCTCTCTCAGTCTTCGACAGACTCCTGGATGCATAAGCAACCGGTTGCAGTTTCCCAAAATCATTAGCTTGTTGCAATACACACCCAACGCCGTATGACGACGCATCACATGCTAGTACCAAATGCTTACATGGATCATACAACACAAGCAATTTGTTTGAGCATAGCAATTTTCTTGCTTTCACAAAGGCATTTTCTTGGCTTTTGCCCCAAACCCATTCACCCCGTTTTCGTAGTAAGACATGTAGTGGTTCTAGCAGGTGCTGAGACCTGGTAAGAAGTTACCAAAGTAGTTCAAGAGTCCCAGAAATGACCGCAGCTCCGTCATGTTCTGTGGCCTTGGTATGTTCTCGATTGCCTCCGTCTTCACGTTGGTGGGCCTGATGCCATCCGCCGCATTCCTCCTTCCCAGGAATTCCACTTCAGATGCAAGGAAAACGCATTCGAGCGTTTTAACCTGAGTCCCACGCGATTGAGTCGACTAAGAACCTCCTCCAGGTTCTACAGATGCTCAACTGTGTTTCAACCTGTGACCAAGATGTCATCCTGGAAGACCACGGTGTGCGGGACCAACTTCAGTCAACGTTCCATGTTTCTCTGGAATATCGCTGCTGCTGATTGGATTCCAAACCAGAACCTGGTATAAACAAAAAGACCTTTAATGCAGGTGAGGGCCTTCGATGATTCCTCCAGTTCCTGTATCATGTAGGCTGAAGTCAGATCTAGCTTCGTGAACGTCTTTCCTCCCGCCAGCATTGCAAAGAGGTCATTGGCTTTTGGTAGGGGGGATTGGTCCTGCAGGGAGAAATGATTGATAGGTACTTTGTAATCACCACAGATTCTGACGGTGCCGTCCCCCTTGAGGACTGGGGCAATAGGACTGGCCCACTCGCTGAACTCGATCGGTGAAATGGGGCCCTCTCGTTGCAGCCAGTCTAGCATGATCTCTACCCTTTCTCTCATCATGTACGGTACTGCTCTCGCCTTGTGATGGATGGGTCGTGCCCTCGGAATTAGGTGAATCTGCACTTTTGCTGCTTGGAATTTCCCGATGCCTAGTTCAAACAGTGAAGGAAATTTATTTAAGACCTAGGCACACAAAGTTTCATCAGCGGGCGATAGCACTTGGATGTCATTCCAGTTCCAGCCTATCTTTACCAGCCTGCTCCTGCCGAGCAGTGTGGGACCATCGCCTGGTACCACCCAGAGTGGTAGCTTGTGCACCGCTCCATCATAGGAGATCTTTATGGTAGCACTGCCGATTACAGGAATCAGTTCCTTTGTGCAAGTTCTTAGTTTTGAATTGGAGTTAAGACTGGCCTTGAGGCCTTGTTGCACCACAACCTTTCGAAAGTCTTTTTGCCCATGATGGACTGGTTTGCACCCGTGTCCAGCTCCATTGACACCGGGAGTCCATTTAGTTCAACATTCAGCATTATCGGGGGACAATTCGTGGTGAATGTGTGCACCCCATGTACCTCTGCCTCCTCTATCTGAGGCTTTGTTTAGACATGACCCTCCTCTGCAACATGGTGGTTTTCAGGTATAACAGGTTTAGCAGCTTGCCTGCACATCATTGGAGGTGTCCTATTGTTCCACAGCCCTTGCAAACGTATCCTCTGAATCGGCATGAATGGAAACTAAGATCACCCCTGCAGCGCGAGCAAGGTGTTAATGGTCTTGCATTCATCACCCTTGATGGTGGACTCTGAGACATCTGCGGACGTGTAGCTGCAGGTACATGTGACCTGCCCTGTATTTTATGATTCGAAATCAACATCACTTTGTTCACAGTACTTGTAGCAGCAGTTGTGTGTGAAGAGATTTGCTTAGTATTGGCACTGGTGGCAATGAATGCCTGGGCTATCGCTATGCCTTACTCAAGGCTGGGGTCTCTACAGTCAAAAGTTTGTGAAGTATGGTTTTGTGGCCAATGCAAGTATGAAAAAGTCTCTGAGCATGTGCTCCAAATATTCTTCAAATTTGCAATGTTCTGCAATGCATCTTAGCTCGGCGATATAACTTGCCACTTCCTGGCCTTCAGAACTTTTGTAGGTGTAGAACCAGCACCTCGCCATCAGAATGCTTTCCTTTGGGTTCAAATGCTCTCGGACCAGTGTGCACAAATCGTCGTATGATTTCTCCATGGGTTTCGCTGGAGTGAGCAGATTCTTCATGAGGCCATATGTTGGTGACCCACAGACGGTGAGGAGGATCTCCCTTCATTTGGCAGTGCTCTCTTCCCCATCTAGCTCATTGGCCATGAAGTATTGGTAGAGTCGCTCCACAAAAGTTTCCCAATCATCTCCCTCCAAAAATTTCTCCAGGATGCCCACTGTTCTCTGCATCTTTGGGTTCGCTGTCTGTATTGGCGGCAATCGGGAGCAGCGTCGGAGATGCATGGAGAGGCCTATAAAAGGCACAGTAGGGAGTCCGGGGCCCAGCGTCAGCGGCAGTCGGGAGCAGCGTCGGAGGTGCGTGGAGAGGCCTATAAAAGGCACAGCAGGGAGTCCAGGGCCCAGCGTCGGAGGTGCGTGGAAAGGCCTATAAAAGGCACAGCAGGGAGTCTGGAGCAGCGTCGGAGGTGCGTGGAGAGGCCTATAAAAGGCACAGCAGGGAGTCCGGGGCCCAGCGTCGGCGGCAGTCGGGAGCAGCGTCGGAGGTGCGTGGAGAGGCCTATAAAAGGCACAGCAGGGAGTCCAGGGCCCAGCGTCGGCGGCAGTCAGGAGCAGCGTCGGAGGTGCGTGGAGAGGCCTACAAAAGGCACAGCAGGGAGTCCGGGGCCCAGCGTCGGCGGCAGTCGGGAGCAGCGTCGGAGGTGCGTGGAGAGGCCTATAAAAGGCACATTAGGGAGTCCAGGGCCCAGCGTCGGAGGTGCGTGGAGAGGCCTATAAAAGGCGTGACTTGTGCAGCTACAGGGCGAAGGCAAAAAGAAGTAGAAAGAAACAGAAAGGTGACGTCACAGCCAAGGGGGTTGGTGATTGGTGAGTAGTTTTTCTTTTTTCTCTTCTATAAACTTTAGCATTGTTGTTGCCTATCTAAGGGTTAAGTCATGGCAGGACAGCTCAGTCACATGTTATGCTCCTCCTGTACCATGTGGGAACTCAGGGATGACACCAGTGTTCCTGATGACTACGTGTGCGGGAAGTGTACCCGCCTCCAGCTCCTGATGGACCGCGTTGCGGAATTGGAGCTGAGGGTGGATTCACTCTGGAGCATCCACGATGCTGAGAATGACGTGAGTAGCAAGTGTAGCGAGTTGGTTGTACCATAGGGAAAGAGTACACAGCCAGATAGGGAATGGAAGACCAGCAGGAAGAGCAGTGCAAGGAAGGTAGTGCAGGGGTCCCCTGTGGTCATCCCCCTGCAAAACAGATACACTGCTTTGGGTACTGTTGGGGGGGGAATGACTCATCAGGGGAGGGCAGCAGCAGCCAAGTTCATGGCACCGTGGCTGGCTCTGTTGCACAGGAGGGCAGGAAAAAGAGTGGGAGAGCGATAGTGATAGGGGATTCAATTGTAAGGGGAATAGATACGCGTTTCTGCGGCCGCAACCGAGACTCCAGGATGGTATGTTGCCTCCCTGGTGCAAGGGTCAAGGATGTCTCGGAGCGGGTGCAGGACATTCTAAAAAGGGAGGGAGAACAGCCAGTTGTCGTGGTGCACATTGGTATCAACGACATAGGTAAAAAAATGGATGAGGTCCTACAAAACGAATTTAAGGAGCTAGCAAATAAATTAAAAAGTAGGACCTCAAAAGTAGTAATCTCGGGATTGCTACCAGTGCCACGTGCTAGTCAGAGTAGGAATCGCAGGATAGTGCAGTGAATACGTGGCTTGAGCTGTGGTGCAGCAGGGAGGGATTCAAATTCCTGGGGCATTGGAACCAGTTCTGGGGGAGGTGGGACCAGTACAAACCGGACGGTCTGCACCTGGGCAGGACCGGAACCAATGTCCTAGGGGGAGTGTTTGCTAGTGCTGTTGGGGAGGAGTTAAACTAATATGGCAGGGGGATGGGAATCAATGCAGGGAGACAGAGGGAAACAAAAAGGAGACAAAAGCAAAATACAGAAAGGAGATGAGGAAAAGTGGAGGGCAGAGAAACTCAAGGCAAAGAACAAAAAGGGCCACTGTACAGCAAAATTCTAAAAGGACAAAGGGTGTTAAAAAAACAAGCCTGAAGGCTTTGTGTCTTAATGCAAGGAGTATCCATAATAAGGTGGATGAATTAACTGTGCAAATAGATGTTAACAAATATGATGTGATTGGGATTACAGAGACGTGGCTCCAGGATGATCAGGACTGGGAACTCAACATCCAGGGGTATTCAACATTCAGGAAGGATAGAATAAAAGGAAAAGAAGGTGGGGTAGCATTGCTGGTTAAGGAGGAGATTAATGCAATAGTTAGGAAGGACATTAGCTTGGATGATGTGGAATCTATATGGGTAGAGCTGCAGAGCACCAAAGGGCAAAAAACATTAGTGGGAGTTGTGTACAGACCTCCAAACAGCAGTAGTGATGTTGGGGAGGGCATCAAACAGGAAATTAGGGGTGCATGCAAAAAAGGTGCAGCAGTTATAATGGGTGACTTTAATATGCACATAGATTGGGCTAACCAAACTGGAAGCAATACGGTGGAGGAGAATTTCCTGGAGTGCATAAGGGATGGTTTTCTAGTCCAATATGTCGAGGAACCAACTAGGGGGGAGGCCATCTTAGACTGGGTGTTGTGTAATGAGAGAGGATTAATTAGCAATCTCGTTGTGCGAGGCCCCTTGGGGAACAGTGACCATAATATGGTGGAATTCTGCATTAGGATGGAGAATGAAACAGTTAATTCAGAGACCATGGTCCAGAACTTAAAGAAGGGTAACTTTGAAGGTATGAGGCGTGAATTGGCTAGGATAGATTGGCGAATGGTACTTAAGGGGTTGACTGTGAATGGGCAATAGCAGACATTTAGAGACCGCATGGATGAACTACAACAATTGTACATTTCTGTCTGGCGTAAAAATAAAAAGGAGAAGTGGCTCAACCGTGGCTATCCAGGGAAATCAGGGATAGTATTAAAGCCAAGGAAGCGGCATACAAATTGGCCAGAAATAGCAGCGAACCCGGGGACTGGGAGAAATTTAGAACTCAGCAGAGGAGGACAAAGGGTTTGATTAGGGCAGGGAAAATGGAGTACGAGAAGAAGCTTGCAGGGAACATTAAGACGGATTGCAAAAGTTTTTCTATAGATATGTAAAGAGAAAAAGGTTAGTAAAGACAAACGTACGTCCCCTGCAGTCAGAATCTGGGGAAGTCATAACGGGGAACAAAGAAATGGCGGACCAATTGAACAAGTACTTTGGTTCGGTATTCACTGAGGAGGACACAAACAACCTTCCAGATATAAAAGGGGTCAGAGGGTCTAGTAAGGAGGAGGAACTGAGGGAAATCCTTATTAGTCGGGAAATTGTGTTGGGGAAATTGATGGGGTTGAATGCCGATAAATCCCTAGGGCATCCCAGAGTACTTAAGGAGGTGGCCTTGGAAATAGCGGATGCATTGACAGTCATTTTCCAACATTCCATTGTCTCTGCATCAGTTCCTATCGAGTGGAGGGTAGCCAATGTAACCCCACTTTTTAAAAAAGGAGGGAGAGAGAAAACAGGGAATTATAGACCGGTCAGCCTGACATCGGTAGTGGGTAAAATGATGGAGTCAATTATTAAGGATGTCATAGCAGTGCATTTGGAAAGAGGTGACATGATAGGTCCAAGTCAGCATGGATTTCTGAAAGGGAAATCATGCTTGACAAACCTTCTGGAATTTTTTGAGAATGTTTCCAGTAGAGTGGACAAGGGAGAACCAGTTGATGTGGTATATTTGGACTTTCAGAAGGCTTTCGACATGGTCCCACACAAGAGATTAATGTGCAAAGTTAAAGCACATGGGATTGGGGGTAGTGTGCTGACATGGATTGAGAACTGGTTGTCAGACAGGAAGCAAAGAGTAGGAGTAAATGGGTACTTTTCAGAATGGCAGGCAGTGACTCGTGGGGTACCGCAAGGTTCTGTGCTGGGGCCCCAGCTGTTTACACTACATTAATGATTTAGACGAGGGGATTAAATGTAGTATCTCCAAATTTGCGGATGACACTAAGTTGGATGGCAGTGTGAGCTGCGAGGAGGATGCTATGAGGCTGCAGAGCGACTTGGATAGGTTCGGTGAGTGAGCAAATGCTTGGCAGATGAAGTATAATGTGGATAAATGTGAGGTTATCCACTTTGGTGGTAAAAACAGAGAGACAGACTATTATCTGAATGGTGACAGATTAGGAAAAGGGGAGGTGCAACGGGACCTGGGTGTCATGGTATATCATTCATTGAAGGTTGGCATGCAGGTACAGCAGGCGGTTAAGAAAGCAAATGGCATGTTGGCCTTCATAGCGAGGGGATTTGAGTACAGGGGCAGGGAGGTGTTGCTACAGTTGTACTGGGCCACACCTGGAGTTTTGGTCTCCTAACCTGAGGAACGACATTCTTGCTATTGAGGGAGTGCAGCGAAGGTTCACCAGACTGATTCCCGGGATGGCGGGACTGATCTATCAAGAAAAACTGGATTAACTGGGCTTGCATTCACTGGAGTTCTGAAGAATGAGAGGGGACCTCATAGAAACGTTTAAAATTCTGATGGATTTAGACAGGTTAGATGCAGGAATAATGTTCCCAATGTTGGGAAAGTCCAGAACCAGGGGACACAATCTAAGGATAAGGGGTAAGCCATTTCGGACCGAGATGAGGAGAAACTTCTTCACCCAGAGAGTGTTGAACCGGTGGAATTCTCTACCACAGAAAGTTGTTGAGGCCAATTCACTAAATATATTCAAAAAGGAGTTAGATGAAGTCCTTACTACTAGGGGGATCAAGGGTATGGCGCGAAAGCAGGAATGGGGTACTGAAGTTGCATGTTCAGCCATGAACTCATTGAATGGCGGTGCAGGCTAGAAGAGCCGAATGGCCTACTCCTGCACCTATTTTCTATGTTTCTATGTATCTCGTCGCCAGTTGTTGTATATGGAGAAAGAGTCAGACTGAATACTGTGAACTCAAAGTAACGTGTGACCTTAGTCTTTATTGCAGGTCTCCAGTGTGCCTCTCCAAACTGTGAAGCCTTCTTAAATACCTGTGCTCCCGAGGGATTATGGGATCTCTTGGGACTCTGGGGAATGAGCCCTCCGGTGGCTGTACAGAGTAAATACAACTCCACATATATAATACTAATATATTACCCCGAACCCCGTGAACTTTTATCTTGTGCAGTAACCTTTTATGTGGCACCTTGTCAAATACCTTCTGGAAGTCCAAATACACCACATCCACTGGTTCCCTTTATCCACTCTGTTTGTTACATCCTCAAAGAATTTCTGCAATTTGTCAAACATGACTTCCCCTTCATAAATCCATGCTGACTCTGCCTGACCGAATGCTTTTCCAAATGTCCTGCTACTGCTTCTTTAATAATGGACTCCAACATTTTCCCAACCACAGATATGAGGCTAACTGGTCTATAGTTTCCTGATTTTTGTCTGCCTCCTTTTTTAAATAGGGGCTTTACATTTGCAGTTTTCCAATCTGCTGGGACCTCCCCAGAATCCAGGGAATTTTGGCCTTTATTACAAGATGATTTAAATATAAGAGTAAAGGTTTCTTACTGCAATTATATACAGTACAGTAGATACCTCAAATCGCTGTTGATATGCCACCAACAATGTCTCCGCAAGATCCTGCAAATCTCCTGGGAGGATAGATGCACCAATGTCAGTGCTGGAATACTGCGTGCAGTTTTGGTTTCCATATTTTACAAAAGGATATATTTGCTTTGGAGGCAGTTCAGAGAAGGTTCACTAGGTTGATTCCGGGAATGAGGGGGTTGACTTGTTGGGCCTCTACTCATTGGAATTCAGAAGATTGAGATGTGATCTTATCGAAATGTATAAGATTATGAGGGGGCTTGACAGGATGGATGCAGAGAGGATGTTTCCACTGAAGAGGCACAATCTTAGAATAAGGGATGCTTATTTAAAACAAAGATGAGGAGAAATTTCTTCTCTCACAGGATTGTAAATCTGTGGAATTCGCTACCTCAGAGAGCTGTGGAAGCTGGGATATTGAATAAATTTAAGACAGAAATAGAGAGTTTCTTAAACGATAAGGGGATAAGGGGTTAGGGGAGCGGGTGGGGAAGGGAGCTGAATCCATGATCAGATCAGCCATGATCTTATTGAATGGCGGAGCAGGCTCGAGGGGTTGTATGGCCTACTCCTGTTCCTATTTCTTATGTTATTATGTTCCTGATCAGACCAACATCACCAGCATCGAAGCACTGACCACACTCGACCAGCTCCATTGGGTGGGTCACATTGTCTGCATGCTGGACACGAGACTCCCAAAACAAGTGCTCAACACAGCAAGAGAGCCTCACGTGTGCAGAGGTAATGTTTCAAGGGCATCTTCAAAGCCTCCTTGATAAAGTGACTGAGATGAGGAGAGGTTTCTTCACTCAGAGGTTGGTGAATCTTTGGAATTCTCTCTCCCAGAGGACTGTGGAATTTCAGTCGTTGTGTATATTCAACAGACATCAATATATTTTTCGCTATTAAAGGAATCAAGGGATATGGGGATAGTGCAGGGAAGTGGAGTTGAAGTTGAAGATCAGCCATGATCTCACTGAAGGCTCGAGGGGCCAAATGACCTACTCCTGTTCCTATTTCTTATCTTATGGTGACAGTAAGTAACAGAACAGCAAAGGTAAACTGCAGGTGTGCAGGTACAACCCAGGGGTCAGTCCACCCAGTGACCAGAGCACACAGCTGGACATCGCAAATTATCCAGTCCTCCATTGACATTAGCATGATGTTGGCTCAATATGCTAAAAATGGTTTCTCATTGGTTATCTGCCAAAAATGGAAAACAAAAGCTATAGCTGGTTATGAAATAGTCTGGGACTGGTTCTATGGCGAGATGCAGTTCTCCACCTCCATTACATGAAGAGAGCATGACGTAATCTAACCGAGCACTTTGAGCCTCATTGATGCCACGATAGAAACAGTCTGTAATTTATAGAGAGCCGAAATGTGGAAGGAGAAAGATCTGGCTATTTCTATTTCTCTGCCTGTCTTCCATCTCTCCTGTCACCTCTCCTCAACCCATCTGCCCTCTTCTCCCTCTCCATCTGTTTCTATCTTCCTTTGTTTTTTGTTCCTTTTTCTGATCAGCCAGTTCTCTCTGTGACAGTCATCCATTTTCTATCCTTCTGTCCCTTTCTACCTTTCCTCCTTTCTATCTATGGTCTCCCCCTGGCGCGCGGCCCCACCCTCTCTAACACAGCCATACCAGGCCACAGTCCCTCAAAAAGGCAAAGTCAGGGCGGTGAGGGATCTTCTTATTCGTTAATGGAATGAGGACATCGCTGGCCTCATCGGTGAACCTTCGTTGCATTCCCTCTGTGGCAAGTATATCCTTCCTTCGTTAAGGAGACCAAAACTGGATACAATACTCCAGGTGTCGTCTTAGCAGGGCCCAATATAATTGCAGTAAGATGTCTTTACTCTTCTACGCAAATCTTCCTGTAATAAAGACTAACATACCATTTGCTTTCTTAATTGTTTGCTGTACCTGCATGTTAACTTTCAGTGGTTCGTGTACAAGGACACCATGGCCCCTTTGAACACTAACATTTCCCAATCTTTCATGATTTAAAAAATAGTCAGCTTTTCTGTTTTTCCTACCAAAGAGGATAACTTCAAATTTCTCCACATAATATTCCATTTGCCATGTTCTTTCCCATTCACTTAACCTCTCTATATCCCCTTAAAGCCTCTTTGCACCCTCCTCACAACTTGCATTCCTATGTAGCTTTGTATCATCAGCAAACTTTGATATATAACATTTAGTCCTCTCATCCAAACTATTGATATACATTGTGAATAGCTGTGGCCCAAGCACTGATCCTTGTGATACCCCACTAGTTACAGTCTGTCAACCTGGAAATTACCCGTTTATTCCTACTCTCTGTTTTCTGTCCATTAATCAATCCTTATTCCATGCTAGTATGTTATCCCCAATCCCATGAGCCCTAAGTTTGTTTAATAACCTCGTGTGGCACCTTATCGAATGCCTGCTGAAAATGAAAATACACCAAATTCACTGGTTCCTCCTTATCTATTCTACTAGTTACAAACTCAAAAAACTCGCAACAAATTTGTCAAACATGATTTCCCTTTCATAAAGCCATGTTGACACTGCCCAATCTTATTATTATTTTCTAAGTGCGGTTACCATGTCCTTAATAATAGATTGAGCATTTTCCCTACTACTGATGTCAGGCTAACTGGTCTGTAGTTCCCTGTTTTCTCTCCCCCTCCTTTCTTACATAGCCAAGTTACATTCACTACCTTCCAATCCACGGGAACTGTTGTGGAGTATTAAAAATATAACACTCACACAAGAAAGGTCTTTTAAAGAGAAAATAGATGTTTATTAAAACCTGATATATCAAGGGAGAACTGGTTGCAAACAGTTCACTCGCTGGTGCTCTGCTCCCTGTCTCACAGGACAAGCAGTGCAATTACATGTTTATAGAGCTGAAAAACAGAAATTAGGTGGGGAAGTGTTCCATTTTTCCACCAGTCCCCGCCCACCTGCTACTAATACATTGGTTAATACTGGTTACAGGTAATTTCATTGGTACAGTAATTTCTACTGATTCTATTGGTTATAGTAATTTCTAATGATTCTATTGGTACATTCAGTTCTGACAGCCGTTGCTAGGGGACAGCCCCTGTGAGTTGTGTATACCATCCTAGAAACATCTTCCTAGGCTTGTTATCTTTGGCAGAGTCTGGTTATACTCTGCTTTAAAGAGGCTTTTGTGTCTATTATCTCCTGTGTCTGGAACGTCATGGTCGTCTCTCGTTATTTCTGTAAGCTGTCTACATAAATCCTGGGGGGGGAGGGGAGGCACGGAGGGGAGGGGGTTCTTATCTCCAAAGAGAATTTCTCTGGCCTTAGTGTTTCAACTTAATTGCTGGGATGTGGGATTCAGCTATTCTACTATGAACGCATGTAAACTTGTCTCTCAGTCTATCTTACTTGATATTTTAATTACACCATCTTACTTTTCCCCTAATTGAGTTTTTTTGCCCCTACAATCCCCCATTTGATCAGGTGGTAACCCCGAATACCCACCATGAACAACAATTTTCCTTTCCCTGCCTTTCCATGTCTTAATTCGTGTGTCTCCCACCTCGGTTTCGTTGATCAGGCAATAGGATTGGGACAGCCATGATTCATCAGGTATTCATGCCGTCTTTGTGTTTGATTACCCCTTTTCGGATCTAACAAAGGCTTTCTGCGTTCTTGGTTACAGGCCTTGGCCACATCTTCACTCTGCATCTTTTGTATCTGCCTCCACTATTGCTGCACTAGGACTAACGCATGGAATATAATTCTAATTCCTAGCTTGTAACTTTGCTTGGGTATGCCTCTCCTGTCTTTGCACTTGTTACATAACATCACCAACCAAATCAAGGCTATTACTGTCTATGCTACCACTAGGGTATGTGAAAGGATTCTTATCCATGGATGTATAATCTCAAGTATCAAGGCGGGTTTTTCAGGTTATCCTTTATTTCACTGTCCAGTTCTTTGCCTTTATCCTTTAGCTCATAATATATTTTAATGTTATTTCTTAATAGTCCTTTGAGCTCAGTTAAATCTTCAAGTAACAGGGGAATTGGTGGTGCTTGCTCTTCCATGTAATCATCAATATCTTGCTTAATCTTATCACTTATATTTAATATCATTGTCTTTCTGGCGTGTATATACGTCATGTGTGCTCTTCCCACTGCCACCGACACTCTGGGAGTAAAGCAAAAGTTTCACATTGTAAGGTTACAATTCAAGCCTCTGTAATTGTAGTTACCACACAATATTCTCCTCACCCTTGATAGGCGTAATGTGTGGGTTCGGTTCGGGCAGGGCTTATTCCAATGACACATCCTTCCGTAGTATTGTCAAACCTGCAGCTATCCTTGCTCCCGTCTCCCACTGGGTGAGGGCATACAGTTAGGCTTCCTTCTCTCCGGCATCCGGATAAAGATATTCCCCTTATATTTCCATTCTTTTTTTATCTCATTCTGGTCCATTGCGGATGTACTCTTCCCCTCGTATTATGTTTGATCTCCCTCACATCCTCCTGTAACCGCATACACCCTAGTCATTCCTTTCAGGGTGCATGCGTCTAATGGCCCAGTGTGCTGTGCCATTTCCTTCAACTGGGTGTTATTTATCCAATCTGGAACTGGCTTGGTTTGCATTGTGTCTCACCTGACCGATCATCCATCTCCCATAGGCATAACATGTGTCTCTTTTCCTGACCTCGGCATCGTCCTCTCATTCCTGCTTATTTAGCTCGTTAATTGTTCGTGCATGGCCTTCCAATATGGATATACCCTCCAGCAGTATTTTGGATGTTTTAGATCCTAACTCTGAAGATTCTATCCCTATCCCGGCCTGTTTCCTCATCTGTACCTCCATCGTTCCCCTCAAACTATCTGCTCATGCTTGAATCGCCTGTATATCTAGTGCATTTACTAGAAAGGTCCCTGTACCTACTCCAGTTAATACATCATTCCCTATAGATCTCCTCTGTCTTCCTCCTTTGTGTCTCAGCTGCTTGTGATACTTCCTTGCTCCTGATGTGTCACTAGCTTTTCTCAGGATTGTGTCTAGCAATTGTGTATACAACGCTTTAGTCTTGGGGCTAAGCTTTTCTGACAGGTATAGGGCTGTTAAATTTATGCTCACGGGTAACATTTTATGCTGCACATTGTCAAATAACAACGTAGCTTCTGTTCCAAGTTTAACTACCAATCGCTTTCCCAAGGTTAATTCCCCTGGTTTACAATATTCAGGTAACATTTATCCACTTATCTTGTGGCTTCAAGATAAACGCTCCTGATGCTTGGATGCCGCCCCCTAGGGGCTGCTTTATGTAGTTGTTGTACCCTCTGGTGTGGGAATATGCTTCTGGGCCCCCGAGGGGCAGCCTTGTAGCTTGTCCTTGTAGACGCATAAGGGCAGTGGTGATCATGCTTATATTCTGTTGATAAAAAACATCCTGGATATTCCAGGTTTTTAGTTAGTCTTACCATTTCTATTTTAACCAGATTGTTTGCACCATTTCTCCAGACATGTGCCCTTTTCCAGATCCATTTTATTATAGCCAGTATCCCTAATACTGCAAATATACATCCTAATCCTCTAAAAAGTCCATCTGTCGTACCTTTATATTATTTCAGCTGGGAGCAGTGCTTCCATCGGCCCCTATCTTTCATATTCACGCAAGGACATGTATCTCCACTAATTAATACCTCAAATGGTCCACTCCACCTAGGTGCGAACCCTGGTTTCTCTGCCACTTCCTTAACCATTACCTTTGCCCCCATCTAGGGGATTATAGCCGAGGTGGTTATCTCACCGCCTTCGTTCTCTTCCTTCTGCCTTTCTCGGACCTTGTGTCACATACCTTTCAACTGCTCAGTCAATTCGCTCACATACTTTCTGATTCTATCTTGTAATGATCCTAATACTGGGCCCAGGTTTCAGATGTCCTCCCAGAATGGCACACTCCAAGAGGCCCATCTATTTTTGAGAATGAAAAGTGCCTAACTCTTACCTCGCGATTTTCCGAGTCCAGCAGGCCTGTTTCACAGTCAACACAGTGCAGCACAAGTAGCTGGGGGCGGAACCAGAGCCCTGGGCCAAAAAGAGTGCCGGCAGCCGCGCGCATGCGCAGTGGAGTATGCGCACATGTGCAGTAGCTCCTGGCCCCCAGATTCTGTGTGCGTGTGCTGCAGGCTGTGTGGGAGGGGCCCAAAGCATGCAGACCCTAGCCCTGGCCGAATGGGCTCCTAGAGCAGGTGACCGACTATGCGGAGGAGGAGGAGATCCTGAGCTCGGACCTGGAGATGGCAAACAAGAAAGGGAGAATTGCTGGCAAAAGTGACCAAGAAGGGAGATGTCGATTGCTCTCACTGACTGAGGCCATCGAGTGTTCCTTGGGACTGTCTCGGAAATGTTTGGAGGGGCGGGGGTAGGAGGAAAACAAAGAGATTGGGGGCAAGACGCGAGTATTGCTGCCTGCGTGAATGGGCTGCATGTGCTTGTTGCTGTGTGCAGTGCTGGAGGGCTCCCGGTGCTCCCAAATAGGAAAGTGAGGTAGGAACTTTTTATTTTTTATTTATTGATTTATTGAATTTTTTATTTTTTATTTATGGATTTATTTATCATTTATTATTGATGATGGTTCTTTATTTTTAAAAGTGAAGTGTTTAATGCTTTGGAAAATCCTCTAACTTCCCTTTCCCCCCCTATCTCTGGCTACCTGCACCTGATTTCTAAAGTCCGCAAGGTTTTTCAGAGCGTACAAAAGTTGTAACTTAGTTTGGAGTAACTTTTCACTGCCTAAACTTGCAAAAAAGAGGTGCAAGTGGCTGGTAATGTCCCCTTTTGGGAAAAAAAAACCTGTACTAAAACAAAACCATACCAACTCACTTAAACTGGAGCAAACTAAATGCCGAAAATTGCAATTTCTAAGATACTCCATATTAAACTAGTTGCTCCAAAAAAATAGAAGCAACTTGAGCCAAAACTTCAGCCCAAAGAAACCACCCGGAGTCATGGGTAGGTTATGATGAGAGAAATTTTATTACAAGCATGCAGGGGACAGAACTCGAGCAAAGACTCTCTGACCGAACAATATATATCTGTGACTGACAGCTGCTCAACCGTTGGTTCTGCCCATGTGACAGGCTAATGTTTACGCCCATGTCTCTTCCATAACTGGAACAGAATCTAGTACGTAGGCTTTGAAAGCTGCTTTCTGTTATCTCACTTTCTGTCGTTCTTCAACCACCGTATCTGAAGTCACAAGTTCAACTTATATTGTCCTTTGTTCTAAACTGCTAAAGCGTGTAGTTTTAATATTTTTCCAAAGTCCTTTTACACTTTCGCAGATAGCTCCCCACTTGCCCAGGAGTTTGACCTGATCCCTGAAGGTATTTCTAGATTGTTTCCAAAACTTTTAGTTTTATTTCCTTTTTTTAAGAAATCAGATTTAACTTTTTTATTTTAAATGAATCTCAGTATTTTGTTGTGCCTTTTCTTAACCAGTGGTACTCGAAACTTTCACAACAAGATTAACTCTTTACTGTGCCCATCCTAATTTCAGCTTTCCTTTTGTATTATTTGTATTATTGTTGGATTACAAAATATCAAATATGGTAATACTGTTTTTTTTAATATCGGACTTCTCATTTATGCTTATAGTTTCTAAGTGATTCACAGATCACAGAATACAAAGTACTTGTTTTATAATTATGTGCCTAAATTCTGTTTTAGAAGTTGCATGTTAAAAACGCCAATTCAAGTAGGAATAGCATACGTCGAAAATCTTTTGCTCTGTAACTTCAAGATATACTTTGTGATACAGTCCCTCATAAATTACATCTTTTAAAGCTTCAGTTTCTGACACAGTAGTTGTGTAATTTTATTAAAAAGGCTTTCAAACCCAAGATTTTCCAATACAACCAAAATGTTTATCAAGGCGAATCATCTGAAATATCTCAAAATCCCAATTCAAATATTGTACTGCCAATCTTTTATTTAGAACTTTTTTTTACTGAGATAGAAGCTTTCATGTCAAGGTTTTACACAAAGGAAAATGGAGGTGCACTTCCCCAAGCCTGCAGCCTCGCAGACTTTTTTTTTAAGGCATTACAATTTCCCTTCTCCGTTCTTATCTCATTCCTAGACTAAATTTATTGTCTTTCAACACAATGTAATCAATGATTACGTGTTTTCTTTTGACAAGTGAGTGTGTCGAATTTTTTTTTTTAAACAAACGGGTACCTTTTGTTAAACAAACCTATCCTTTGTGCATTTCCTAGCCCCATAACTTATCAACCGAATAACTCCACACCTGCGTTTCTAACTTAAAATGTAATATAATTCTAGTTTATACTTTCTTAAAACTTCCCACATACAGGACAACACTACAAAGGGTTAAAAAAAACTTTCACTCTGTCTGAAAAAGTGGTGGGGCTAAAACAAACAGACTGCTCCACCATTTCTTCAAACAGCTTTCAGACACATGAAAAATTCATTAATTCCCACCTCAAATATTCGGCAGTCAAAAATCACACAAGCACTTTTCATTTTAAAGATAGGCAATCACAAAAGTATTTTTTCATTCAACAAAGCTTATTAATTGTTTGGCCGGTTCTATTTTTGGATCCATCTGTCACTTAAGATAGTCACTATCAGGTTTTTTATGGTCAACCAAAAAATATCTACTAAGCGAGCCATTTGGCCCCCAATCTAGTGTATTTTTACACGCAATATTCAGGTTTTGGTACATCTGCCCTTATATCAGTTTCACTGTATTGTCAGATACAGAACGTCTTCCCACTTTGTATCACCTAACCCCGGTGTTTATGGTCTCAACGACTTCTTACCAATATAAACTGTATCTCTAGATACTGATTGTCCCTCTACCCCTAGAGCCAGCAATCCCCATCAACACACTTATCGATTTATCTGTACTCTAAAATATTAATGTTTCTTCTATCCAGTTCCCCTTAAACTTAGAGGCCACTTCTACATCGAAGCCTTATGATAGTGTCTATCGTGACTTCCGAATTCCCTCAAGTCTTTTACACCATAACTGACCCTTCACAGATTTAATGTACCCCGGGCAACAGACACATCTCATAACGTCCTGCATCGGATTATGAGTGGTAGTTAATGATACTCACTCATGATGGATTCGTATATGTTCATCTGTAGACTGCCCGTGGCATCCTGTTCGTGACGCCAAAAATGTTGTGGAGTATTAAAAACATAACACTCATATTTTAAAGAGAAAAGAGTTGTTTATTAAAACCTGATGTATCAAGGGAGAACCGGTTGCAAACAGTTCACTCGCTGTTTGCTCTGCTCCCGGTCTCACAGGACAAGCGATTCAATTACTTGTTTATAGAGCCGAAAAACAAAAACTAGACGGGCAAGTGTTCCATTTTCCATCAGTCCCTGCCCACCTACTACTAATACATTGGTTGATACAGGTTAAAGGCAATTTCATTGGTAGTCATTTCTAATGATTCTATTGGTTACAGTAATTTCTAATGATTCTATTGGTACATTCAGTTCTGACAGCCATTGCTAGGGAACAGCCCCTGTGTGTTGTGTATACCATCCGAGGAACATCTTCCCAGGCTTATTATCTTTGGCAGAGTCTGGTTACACTCTGCTTTAAAGAGACCTTTGTCTCTATTATCTCCTGTGTCTGGAACGTCATGGCCTTCTCTCGTTATTTCTGTAAGCTGTCTACATAAATCCTGGGGGGGGGTGCGAAGAGAATTTATCTGACCATAGTGTTTCAACTTAATTGCTCGGATGTGGGATTCAGCTTTCTACTATGAACGCATGTAAACTTGTCTCTCAGTCTTTCTTACTTTATATTTTAATTACACTAAATTACTTTTCCCCTTTTTTTTTTGCCCCTACAGGAACCATTCTAGAATCTATGGAATTTTGGAAGCTGACAACCAATGCATCCACCATTTCTTTAGCTACCTTTTTCAAAACATTAGGATGTAGGCCATCAGGCCCAGGAGATTTATCGTCTTTCAGCCCCATTAAATTCTCCAGTATCATTTTTGTACTAATACTAATTTCTTTCAGTTCTTCATTCTCACTAGACCCTTGGTTCTCCAATATTTCTGGCAGGTTTTTTGCATCTTCATGAAAACAAGCACAATTTATTTTCTCTGCCATTCCCTTATACCCCATTGTAATTTCTCCTGTCTTCACCTGTAGGGGACCCACGTTTACCTTTGCTAATCTTTTCCTTTTCATATACATATAGAAGCTTTTGCAGTCTGTTTTTATGTCTCTCACTAGCTTACTCATTCTATTTTCCCTTTCATCAATTTTTTGGTCTTTCTTTGCTGAATTTTAAAATCTTCCAAATCCTCAGGCTTACTTTTGGCAACATTATAAGCATCTTCCTTTGATCTAATATTATCTTTAACTTCTCTTGTTGGCCACAGTTGGACCACTATTCCTGTGGGGTTTTTATGCCTTAATGGAATGTATGTTTGTTGTAAATTATTAATTAATTATTTAAGTGATGGCCATTGCTTTTCTACAGTCATTCCTTTTAATGTATTTTCCCAATCTAACTTAGCCAACTCTGCCCTCATACCTACATAGTTTCCTTTGTTTAAATTTAAGACCCTAGTTTTGGATTTAATTAAAATCACTTTCAAACGTTATGCAAAATTCTAACATATTATGGTCACTCTTCCCTAAGGGACCTTTTACTATAAGGTTATTAATTAACCCTTTCTTATTGTACACTACTAGATATACAATAACCTGTTCACTAGTTGGTTCCTCAACATACTGATCTAGAAAACCATCTTGTATACCTTCCATGAATTCATCCTCCACACTATTACTGCAAATTCAGTTTGCCCAGTCTATATGCAGATTAAAGTCCCCCATGATTATTGTATTAACTTTGTTACATGTATCTTTAATATCCTGATTCATACAGTGCCTTACATTACCACTATGGTTTGGGAGCCTATAAAGAACTCCCACCAATGTTTTCTGCCCCTTGCTATTTCTTGGCTTCACCCAAACTGGTTCTACTTCTTGATTTTACGAGCTAAGATCCTTTCCCTCGACTGTCTTTATCCCATCTTTTATTATCAGGGCTACCCCTCCTCCTTTTCCATTTTGCTATTGCTTCTAAAAGTTCCGTATCCTGGAATATTTAGTTCTCAACCATGGTCACTTTGCAACCACGTCTCCGTAATGCCTATTAGATTAAAACAGATTAATTTTTTATCAGCACTATTAATTCACCTATTCTGTTGAGAATGCTTCATGCATTCAGATATAGTGCCTTAAATTTTGACTTTTTTCTATTTTTCGCTAATGTCGCCTTAGTCAGTAATGCCCGATTACCTTTGTTGTTCTCTCTGTCCCTTCCCGATACATTCTGCTTATTTTTACCCAAAACTCTGCTCTGCTCTACAGCCTTGACATGTCTCTTGTTGCTGTTTCTCTGTATCTAAACCGTGTTGTATTTTCCTGGATCTCCCCACCCCACCTTCATTAGTTTAAAGCCCTGTTTACTGCCCTAGTTATTCGATTCGCCAGGACACTGGTTCCTGCCCAGTTCAAGTCAAGCCCATCCCAGTGGAACAGCTCCCTCTTTACCCAGTGCTGGTGCTATTGCGCATAAAGCAAACTTATGCCTCCCACACCACTCTTTGGGCCACGCATTTACTTTCTAATCTGCTTATCCTTATAACAATTGGCATGCGGCTCAGGTAACAATCCAAAGATTATTACCTTTGAGGTTTAGCTTTTTCATTTGGACCCCAACTCCTCTATCTCTTTGAGCAGACCTCATTCCTAGTCCTACCTATGTTGTTGGTTCCTACATCATCCATGAAAACTGGATCTTCCCCTTCTGACTCCAAGTGCTGACCCTGAGCTGCCCTAGGAAGGGGGCAGTTTGTGATGTCCCTGTGGGGTGCAGTATGTTCAGTGTCTGAGCTGCCCCAGGGAGAGGGGGGGGGTGGGGGGTGCCGTGTGTGATGTCCTTGTGGGGAGAATGAGATCAGTGTCTGACCCTGAGCTGCCCTCATTCCTCCTGCCCTAGGGGGCAGTCACGCTCCTCTCAGTCAGAGTTAATTGGAAGGACATCGTCATCTACTGGACACCGGCGGTATATCAAGGCACATCTTGTCTGGCTCCATCCCAGAGAAATCCAAAACCAACCTGCAGACTCAATTCATTTTATTCACAATTGTTTAAAAAAGATTAGCTCCATTTGTTGTAGTTTTCAGTATTTCAAGAAAGCCCTTTAAAGAGTTAAGGATGGATGCAAATACAATCAGCATTATTTTTATCAGCCTTTTCCCTTGATTGATTGGTCAAATATCCAGAATATTAAATTCCAGCCCAGTTATAGGGAAATCAATATCAGCAGAAAGAAACCTCAACTGTCAGAATGAACACGATTCAATCTGGGATAACAGCAGAATCCAAACCCTGCAGTCACTTGTGAACTCGCTGGTGTCTCAGCAGGTTGGAGGAAGTAGTGAATTCCACCGCACATACAGGCCTCTCCCCAGTGTGAACTCGCTGGTGTGTCAGCAAGCGGGATGACAGTGAATCCCTTGCCACACACGGAGCAGGTGAACGGTGTCTCCCCAGTGTGAACTCGCTGGTGTGTCAGCAGGTGGGATGAGGTAGTGAATCCCTTTTTGCAAACGGAGCAGGTGAACAGCCTCTCCCCAGTGTGAACTCGCTGGTGTCTCATCAGCAGGTGGGATGAGGCAGTGAATCCCTTCCTGCAAACTGAGCAGGTGAACGGTCTCTCCCCAGTGTGAACTCGCTGGTGTCTCAGCAGGCTGGATGACTGAGTAAATCTCTCCCCATACACTGAGCATGTGAACGGTCTCTCGCCAGTATGAACTCACTGGTGCATCAGCAGCTGGGATGAGGTCGTGAATCCCTTCCCACACTGGAGCAGGTGAACGGTCTCTCTCCAGTGTGAACTCGCTGGTGAGTGAGAAGGTGGAATGAACAAATGAATCCCTTCCCACACAGTAAACAGGCGAACGGTCTCTCCCCGGAGTGACTGCGTCGATGAGTTTCCAGCAGGGACGGTAATTTGAATCCCTTCCCACAGTCCCCACATTTCCATGGTTTCTCCATGGTGCTGGTGCCCTTGTGTCTCTCCAGTTGAAGCCTCATCCACACACAGAACACGTGTACAGTTCCTACCCGCAGTGAATGGTGCGATGTTTTTCCAGGCTGTGTAACTGGTTAAAGTTCCTACCACAGTCAGTGCACTGGAACACTCTCACTCGGGTGTGTGTGTCTTGGTGTTTTTCTAGTCACACTGATGTTTGAAATCCGTAGCCACAGACAGAACAGACAAACATTTCTCCTTCCACATTCAAAGGCCTGAGGAATCGAATGATTCAGTCAGATCTTGACGTGATGTTTGGTTTGTGTTTTCCGTCTGCAAATCCTGCCCTTCTAATACCCTGGAAATGGAGTTTGCAAAAATAATTATGTCAAGTACAGGACAGAAATTCAGAACAGATAATTCTAGATTCTATGGAAAATTCTTTCCTCTCTTGTTCCTCCAAAGCTGTAAATCCCTGTCCCATACACTCTCCGTCCTCCCTGTGCTGAAATTCAAACACCTCGCACGTCTGAAGACAGCTTGTCCTCCGCTCCCAGTTTTCAGCAACAACTCTGTCTGGGTTCAGTTCTACACTCACTGGTTCCCCTCCCTCTCCTTCCCTGAAGGTACTGATCTCTGGCTGGGTTCAGTTCTACACTCACTGGTTCCCCTCCATCTCCTCCCCTGAAGGTACTGACTCTGGCTGGGTTCAGTTCTACACTCACTGGTTCCTCTCCATCTCCTCCCCTGAAGGTACTGACTCTGGCTGGGTTCACTGGGACCCTAAAGCCCCGCCCACACATTGTTCTTTCACAAAGATGGCCACGCATGCGCTCTACTGCTCGCTGAATCACGATGGCGGCGCACCAACCTGCAGCTTTCCTTTACAAAGATGGCGACCGTCAGCCTGGGCCTATTACCGCGAAAACGCCCCGGAGCTGCAAATCAGAGACCTGTTGTTTTTTAGTCCGGGTTGGTGGTCTGCACCAGGTGATTATGAAGCTCACCTATCAAGTACATTACTCCCCTGCGCCCCGATGATTGAAATTCGACTCCAAACTACATGTCCGACCTCCTCCGCCTGCTCACACACCGCGGCCGCCTCTGATCAAGGTCACACTGCGCATGCTCCAAATATAGCCCACGCCTGCGCACTGGGCTACGCCAGTGAGACGACCTCCTGACGTCACAGAAAGGCGGCGGGAGGGCGCCCGTGCGCAGGCGCGAAGTTTAAAATAAAATAACCTAACCTGGCATTTGTTTATTTTGATAACATGATAAAGCGAAGAATCTGCTCATAAAACTAAATCGACTGCTGCAAACGTTTCATGAATTAATCGCGGTTTTTAAAGATCTCCCCCCCCCAGTTGCCAGGGGAGACACGTCAGGTTCGCCAGTCACGCACCGGATGTGACGCACAGACGCCGGAAGTGGGGGTTAGCAGTAGCGCCGGCGAGGCTGGTCCCGGCGGACAATGTCGGAGTGGAACTCTTTCACGGCAAAGGAGCCAAAGGTGGGCAGTGCAAACGTTATGCTCAAAGCTTCCCTGATAAAGTGCAACATCATCACCGACACCTGGGAGTCCCTGGCCAAAGACCGCCCTAAGTGGAGGAAGTGTATCCGGGAGGGCGCTGGGCACCTCGAGTCTCATCGCCGAGAGCGGCAGTAAACAAGCGCAGGCAGTGGAAGCAGTGTGCGGCAAACCAGTCCCACCCTCCCTTTCCTCCAACCACTGACTGTCCCACCTGTGACAGGGACTGTGGCTTTCGTATTGGTCTGTTCAGTCACCTGAGGACTCACTTTTAGAGTGGAAGCAAGTCTCCCTCAATTCCGAGGGACTGTCTATGATGATGATGGAGGCCTCGGGGACCGCGAGCGGGAGCGAGGCACTTCTGTGGGTCCAGCTGGAGGTGGGCGGAGCTGCAGGGTATACGTGTGGGACCTGTCCACACAGCGCTGGCAGGGGAGACCCAGTCTCCATCCCCGGCCCGGTGCTGAATTAACCTGATCTCGGCCGGTGTGCGGGAATAGGGACATGATTGGAGCTTGATGTCCCTGGACTGGGCTGGGGGGCTGCTGGGGTTTGCTAATCAGCCAGGATCGCTGCTCTTACTCGCTATTCAACGGCCCAAGAATTCAAGAGCATGGAGGTTATGCTTGAACTGTATTAAACATGAGTTAAGCCTCAGCTAGAGTACTGCGATCAGTTCTGGTCACCACGTTACAGGAAAGATGTGATTGCACTGGAGAGAGTACCGAGGAAATTTATGCGGATGTTGCCTGGACTGGAGAATTTTAGCGATGAGGAAAGATTGGATAGGCCGAGTTTCTTTTGTTTGGAACAGAGGAGGCTGAGGGGAGACCTTATTGAGGTGTATAAAATTATGATAGGTCTAGATAGAGTGGGTAGGAAGGACTATTTCCCTTGGCTGAGTGGTCAACAAGGGGCATAGATTTAAATTAGAGAGGGTTTGAAGGGAGTTTCCTTCACCCAGAGGGTGATTTGGATCTGGAACTCACTGCCTGAAAGGCAGAAACCCTCACCACATTTAAAAAGTCCTTGGGTGTGTGCTTGAAGTGCTGTAACGTACAGGACTACAGACCAAGCGCTGGAAAGTGGGATTATACTGGAAAGCTGTTTGTTGGACATGGTGGGCCAAAATGAGGCAGTGTTTAGGGTTGGTTGTGAGCCGAATAGCTCATCAGCAAAACCTTACATCCCCGTGTGGGTCATCGCCTCGGCAAGAGGAAGGGTCTTGGGGCATTATTGGAGAACACCGGGGGTTCGTTGAAGGAAGAAATTGATTGCTGGCTCCTCTGTCTGATCTTTTACAGATGTCAGACTAGATGTCACCCCTGTGGCCTCGGGCTCCACTCCAGGCTCACAGCCAGCAAAGGGTACCCCCAACATCTGGAACGACTTCACCTCAGTGATCAAGTAAGTAAATACTGACACGCTCCCTGGGGGCCCCTTAAATATATCGATACACTCCTGGGGCTCCCAGTTAATACTGACACACTCCCCGGGGACTCCCTATAAATACTGACGCACTCCCCGGGGACTCCCTATAAATACTGACGCACTCCCCGGGGACTCCCTGTAAATACTGACCCACTTCTGGCGACCCCCTGTAAATACTGACACACTCCCCGGGGACTCCCTGTAAATACTGATGCACTCCCCGGGGACTCCCTATAAATACTGATGCACTCCCCGGGGACTCCCTGTAAATACTGACCCACTTCTGGCGACCCCCTGTAAATACTGACACACTCCCGGGGACCTCCTGTAAATACTGACACACTCCCAGGGATTCCCTGTAAATACTGACACACTCCCGGGGATCCACTGTAAATACTGACACACTCCCGGGGATCCACTGTAAATACTAACACACACCCGGGGATCCCCTATAAACACTGACACACTCCCAGGGATCCACTGTAAATACTGACACACTCCCAGGGATCCACTGTAAATACTGATACACTCCTGGGGATCCCCTGTAAATACTGACACACTCCCGGGGATCCACTCATGGGAGGATAGCACAGACACGTGTAGTCATGGCAGGAGACCCCCTGTACACGCGTCATGCTCCTCCTGTGTTATGTGGGAACTCGGGGACGTTTCCAGTGTCCCTGATGACACTACATGTGCAGGAAGTGTATCTTGCTGCAGCACCTGACAGACCGCATTGCGGTACGGTAGCTGCGTATGGATTCACTCTGGAGCATCCGCGATGCTGAGGATGTCATGAATAGCACGTTTAGTGAGTTGGTCACACCGCAGGCAAGGGTTACTCAGGCAGCTAAGGAATGGATGACCATCAGGTAGAACAGTGGAAGGAAAGTGGTGCAGGAGTCCCCTGCAGTCATCCCCCTCCAAAACAGATGCACCGTTTTGGGTATTGTTGGGGGGGATGACTCATCAGGGGAAGGCAGCAGCAGCCAACTTCATAGCACTATGGGTGGCTCTGCTGCACAGGAGGGCAGGAAGAAGAGTGGGAGAGCTATAGTGGTAGAGGATTCTATTGTAAGGGGAATAGATAGGTGTTTCTGCGGCCGCAATCTGGACTCCAGGATGGTATGTTGCATCCCTGGTGCAAGGGTCAAGGATGTCTGAATGGCTGCAGAATATTTTGGAGGGGGAGGGTGAATAGCCAATTGTCGTGGTGCATGTAGTTATCAACGATATAGGTAAAAAACGGGATGAGGTCCTACAAGCTGAATTTAGGGAGCTAGGAGTTAAATTAAAAAGCAGGATTTCAAAGGTAGTAATCTCAGGATTGCTACCAGTGCCATGTGCTAGTCAGAGTAGGAATTGCAGGATAGCTAAAATGAATATGTGACTTGAGTGGTGCAGGAGGGAGGGATTCAAATTCCTGGGACATTGGAACCGGTTCTGGAGGAGGTGGAACCAGTACAAACCAGATGGTCTGCACCTGGAACCAATGTCCTGTGAAAGTGTTTGCTACTGCTGTTTGGGAGGGGTTAATCTAATATGGCAGGGGGATGGGAATCTATGCAGGAAGACAGAGGGAAGTAAAATGGGAGCAAAAGATAGAAAGAAGAAAAGTAAAAGTGGAGGGCAGAGAAACCCAAGGCAAAAATCAAAAAGGGCCACATTACAGCCAAAGTCTAAAGGGACAAAGTGTGTTAAAAAGACAAGCCTGAAGCCTCTGTGCCTTAATGCGAGAAGTATTTGTATATGGAAGAATTAACTGCGCAGGCAGCTAATAACGAATATAATATAATTGGGATTACGCAGACATGGCTTCAGGTTGACCAAGGCTGGGAATTCAACATCCAGGGGTATTCAACATTCAGGAAGGATAGACAGAAAGGAAAAGGAGGTGGGGTAGCGTTGCTGGTTAAAGAGGAAATTAAGTCAGTCGTAAGGAAGGACATTAGCTTGGATGATAGGGAATCTGTATGGGTAGAGCTGCGGAATACCAAAGGACAGAAAACGCTAGTGGGAGTTGTGTACAGACCACCAAACAATAGTAGTGAGGTTGGGGACAGCATCAAACAAGAAATTAGGGATGCGTGCAATAAAGGTACAGCAGTTATCATGGGTGACTTTAATCTGCATATAGATTGGGCTAACGAAACTGGTAACAGTACGGTGGAGGAGGATTTCCTGGAGTGTATTATGAATGGTTTTTTAGAGCAGTTGAGTAACCAACTAGAGGGCTGGCCATCGTAGACTGGGTGATGTGTAACGAGAAAGGACTAATTAGCAATCTTGTTGTGCGAGGCCCCTTGGGGAAGAGTGACCATAATATGGTAGAATTCTTTATTAAGATGGAGAGTGACACAGTTAATTCAGAGACTAGGGTCCTGAACTTAAGGAAAGGTAACTTCGATGGTATGAGACATGAATTGGCTAGAATCGGCTGGCGAAAGATACTTAAAGGGTTGACGGTGGATAGGCAATGGCAAATATTTAAAGATCACATGGATGAACTTCAACAATTGTACATCCCGTCTGGAGTAAAAATAAAACGGGGAAGGTGGCTGAACCGTGGCTAACAAGGGAAATTAGGGATCATGTTAAATCCAAGGAAGAGGCATATAAATTGGCCAGAAAAAGCAGAAAACCTGAGGACTGGGAGAAATTTAGAATTCAGCAGAGGAGGACAAAGGGTTTAATTAGAAGGGGGAAAATAGAGTATGAGAGAAAGCTTGCTGGGAACATAAAAACTGACTGCAAAAGCTTCTCTAGATATGTGAAGAGGAAAAGATTAGTGAAGACAAACATAGGTCCCTTGTAGTCAGAATCAGGTGGATTTATAATGGGGAACAAAGAAATGGCAGACAAATACTTTAGTTCTGCCTTCACTAAGGAAGACACAAATAACGTTCCGGAAATAGTAGGGGACCGAAGCTCTAGCGAGAAGGAGGAACTGAAGGAAATTCTTATTAGCCAGAAAATTGTTTTAGGGAAATTTATGGGATTGAAGGCCGATAAATCCCCAGGGCTTGATAGTCTGCATCCAAGAGTACTTACAGAAGTGGCCCTAGAAATAGTGGATGCATTGGTGATCATTTTCCAACAGTCCATCGACTCTGGATCAGTTCCTATGGACTGGAGGTTAGCTAATGTAACAGCACTTTTTAAAAAAGAAGTGATAGAGAAAACGGGAAATTATTGACCAGTTAGCCTGACATCAATAGTGGGGAAAATGTTGGAATCAATTATTAAAGACGAAATAGCAGTGCATTTGGAAAGCAGTGACAGGATTGGTCCAAGTCAGCATGGATTTACGAAAGGGAAATCATGCTTGACAAATCTTCTAGAAATTTTTGAGGATGTAACTAGTAGAGTAAACAAGGGAGAACCAGTGGATGTGGTGTATTTGGACTCAAAATTCTTTTGACAAGGTCCCTCACAAGAGATTGGTGTGCAAAATTCAAGCACATGGTATTGGGGGTAATGTATTAACGTGGATAGAGAACTGGTTGGCAGACAGGAAGCAGAGAGTCGGGATAAACGGGTCCTTTTCAGAATGGCAGGCAGTGACAAGTGGGGTGCCGCAGGGCTCAGTGCTGGGACCCCAGCTATTTACAGCTTATCAATGATTTAGATGAAGGAATTGAGAGTAAAATCTCCAAGTTTGCAGATGACACTAAGCTGGGTGGCGGTGTGAGCTGTGAGGAGGATGCTGTGAGGTTATCCACTTTGGGGGCAAAAACATGAAGGCAGAATATTATCTGAATGGCAGCAGATACTCCCGGGAATTCCCTGTAGACACTGACACACTCCCAGGGACCTCCTGTAAATACTGACACACTCCCGGGCACCCGTTGTAAATACTGACATCCCTTTGAGTGAAGAAATTTATCCTTATCTCAGTCCTAAATGGCCAACTCCTTATTCTGAGATAGTGAACCCTAGTTCATCATCCCAACATCTACCCTTTCAAGACCTTTTATGTACGTCAATGAAATTACTGCTCATTCTTCGAAATTCTAGGGAATATAGGCCTGGTCTCCTTAATCTCTCCTAATAATACAATACACCCATCCCAGGAACCAGTCTGGTGAACCTTCATTGCACTCCCTCTATGGCAAGTATATCCCTCCATTGATAAGGATGCCAAAACTGTACTCCAGGTGGTGGTCACACCAGGGCCCTATATAATTGCAGTAAGATATGTTTACTCTCATACTATAAGGGTAAGAGGTGTCGCAGTTGTGTTAGGTGGACTGGTTGGGCTGGGTGCTCTTTGCCTTTCTGTCATTGTTCATAGGTTTATATATAACCTTCAGGCCTGTTGACCAAGGGCCGTGCGGCTCTTTGTCAGCCGGCGTGGACACGATGGGCCGAAATGGCCTCCTTCTGCGCTGTAAATTTCTATGTTTCTATACTCCAAACCTTTTGTAATAAAGGCCAACATAACATTTGCTTTCCTAATTGCTTGCTGTACCTGCATGTTAACTTTCAGTGATTCGTGTACAAGGTCACCCAGGTCCCTCTGAACACCAACATTTCCCAATCTCTCACCATTTAAAGATACACTGCTTTTCTATTTTGCCGACCAAAGTGGATAACTTCACATTTCGCCACACTATATTCCATCTGCCATGTTCTTGGCCTCTCATTTAACCTGTCTGTGTCCCTTTGCAGCCTCTTTACATTAACCTCACAAATAACTTTCCCATCTAGCTTTGTATCATCAGCCAACTTGGATACATTACACTCGGCCCGCTCATCTAAGTCATTGATATAGATCGTAGCTGAGGCCCAAGCACTGATCCTTGTGGTATCCCACTAGTTACAGCTTGCTAACCCGAGAATGACCCGTTTTTTTCTACTCTCTGTTTTCTGTCCATTGACCAATCCTCAATCCATGTAATATATTACCCCCAATCCCATGAGTCCTAACTTTGTGCCTCTCTGTCCCTCTCTCTGCCCAACTCTCCCTGTCCCCTTCTCTCTCTCGTGCTCTCTGTCAGTCTCTCTGTCCGTCTGTCTCTCTCTCCGTCCTCTCTCTCTCTCTCTCTCTCTCTCTCTCTCTTTCTGTCAGTCTCTCTCCGTCTCCCTCTCTGTGTCAGTGTCTCTTTCTCTCGCCATCTCTCTCTCTGTCAGTCTCTCTCTGTCCTCACTCTCTCTCTCTCTCTCTCTTTCTGTCAGTCTCCGTCTCCCTCTCTGTGTCGGTGTCTCTCTCTCTCGCCGTCTCTCTCACTGTTCCTTTCTCTGTCAGTCTCTCTGTCTCGCCCTCTATTGCTCTCTTTCTCTCAGTATTCTTTGCCTGGTATTAATGATTTGTTATTTTCTGTAGCACCCAGAATGACCTTTCCCGCTACAGAGAATCCCCCGACAGGAACATCAGGTGAAAGCTTTCTCTCCTGAAATCCGTGGATCCAGTTTGTTTCTTGCTGTCTTGTAGCTAATTACATCGGGAGAAAGCAGAGTGGAAAGGCTGAGGGGATTTGCAGTAATCAGGATCAAACTGTACCCGGAGCGAGTGTGTGTCGGTGTAAATAATAAAGTGAGCAGAAAAGGACCTGTTTGATGGGACACTGTATCTAACCACGTGCTGTCCCTGCCGTGGTGAGTGTTTGATGGGACAATGCAGAGAGAGCCTTACTCTCTATCTAACCCGTGCTGTACCTGCCCTGGGAGTGTTTGATGGGATAGTGTAGAGGAAGCTTTACTCTGTATCTAACCCCGTGCTGTACCTGCGCTGGCAGTGTTTGATGGGATAGTGTAGAGGGAGCTTTACTCTGTATGTAACCCGTGCTGTACCTGCCCTGGGAGTGTTTTATGAGACAGTGTAGAGGGAGCTTTAATCTGCATCTAACCCGTGCTGTACCTGCCCTGGGAGGGTTTGATGGGACAATGTAGAGGGAGTTTTACTCTGTATCTAATCTGTGCTGTACATGCCCTGGGAGGGTTTGATGGACAGTGTAGAGGAAGCTTTAATCTGCATCTAACCTGTGCTATTACTGAATCATAAAACCATAGAAATTTACAGCACGGAAGAAGGCCATTTCGGCCCATCATGTCCGCGCCGGCCGACCAAGAGCTATCCAGCCTAATCCAATTTTCCAGCTCTAGGTCCGTAGCCCTGTATGTTAAAGCACTTCACATGCACATCCAAGTATTTTTAAAACGTGGTGAGGGTTTCTGCCTCGACCACCTTTTCAGGCAGTGAGTTCCAGACCCACCACCCTCTGCGTGAAGACATTTCCCCTAAAATCCCCTCAAAACCGCCTAACAATTACTTTAAATCTATGCCCGCTGGTTGTTGACCCCTCTGCAAAGGGAAATAGGTCCTCCCTATCCCTCTATCCAGGCTCCTCATAATTTTAAACACTTCAATAAGGTCTCCCTTCAGCCTTCTCTTTTCCAAAGAAAACAAACCCAGCCTAGCCAATCTTTGCTCATAGCTAAAATTCTCCAGTGCAGGCAACATCCTCGTAAATCTCCTCTGTACCCCCTCTGGTGCAATCACATCTTTCCTGTAATGTGATGACCACAACTGCACGCAGTACTCTAGCTGTGGCCTAAGTTATGTTTTATACAGTTCGAGCATAACCCCCCCATGCTCTTATATTCTATGCCTCGGCTAATAAAGGCAAGTATTCCGTATGCCTTCTTAACCACCTGATCTACCTGGCCTGCTACCTTCAGGGATCTGTGGACCGGCACTCCCACGCTCCTGTGTTCCTCTGCACTTCTGTGTCCTACCATTTATTGTGTATTCCCTTTCCTTGTTAGCCCTCCCCAAATGTATTACCTCACACTTCTCTGGATTGAATTCCATTTGCCACTGTTCTGCCCATTTGACCAGTTCATTGATATATTCCTGCAGTCCACAGCTTTCTTCTTCATTAACAACCACACAGACGATTTTCGTATCATCTGCAAACTTCTTGATCATATCCCCTATATTCAAGTCTACATCATTGATATATACCACAAAAAGCAAGGGACCCAGTACTGAGCCCTGTGGTTCCCCCACTGGGAATAGCCTTCTAGTCACAAACACCCATCAACCATTACCCTTTGCTTCCTGCCTCTGAGCCAATTTTGGATCCATATTCCACTTTTCCCTGGATCCCATGGGCTTTTACTTTTGTGACCATTCTGCCATGTGGGACCTTATCAAAAGCCTTGCTAAAATCCATATAGACTACATTAAATTCACTACTCTCATTAACCCTCCATGTTACCTCCTCAAAATATTCAATCAAGTTACCCAGACACGACCTTCCCTTAACAAATCCATGCTGACTATCCTTGATTAATCCATATCTTTCTAAATGAAGATTTAAACTGTCCCTCAAAATTTTTCCCCATAATTTTCCCACCACTGAGGTTAGGCTAACTGGCCTGTAATTACTCAGTCTATCCCTTTCTACCTTTTTAAACAAAGGTATCACATTAACAGTCCTCTGGCACCACACCTGTAGCCAGAGTGAATTGGAAAATGATAGTCAGAACCTCTGCTATTTCCTCTTTTGCTTCGCATAACAGCCTGGGATACATTTCATCTGGACCTGGGGATTTATCCACTTTCAAAGCTGCTAAGCCCCTTAATACTGCTTCTCCCTCTATGTTTATTTCATCTAATATTTCACACACTTCCTCCCTGATTGCAATGTCTGCATCGCCCTCTCTTTTGTGAAAATAGATGCAAAGTATTCTTTAAGAACCATACCCACATATTCCGCCTCTACACGCAGATTACCTTTATGGTCTCTAATAGGCCCCATTCTTTCTTTAATTACCCTCTTGCTTTTAATGTATTTATAAAATATCTTTGGGTTTCCCTTGATTTTACTTGCCAAAATGTTTTCATGCTCTCTCTTTGTTTTCCTAATTTCCTTTTTAATTGCACCCCTGCACTTTCTATACTCGACAAAGTTTCTGCCGTATTCAGCCCTGTCATAAGCCTCCCTTTTTTTTTTATCCTACCATGTATGCCCCTTAACATCCAGGGGGATCTCCATTTGTTAGTCCCACCCTTTAGGGGAACATACTTGCTTGGAACCCTCAGGATCTCCTCCTTAAGTGCCTCCCACTGCTCTGACACTGATTTATCTTCAAGTAGCTGTTTCCAGTTCACTTTGGCTAAATCTCATCTCAACTTAGCAATATTAGCTATTCCCCCATTGTGATCTTTTATTCCTGGTCTATCTTTGTCTTTTTCCATAACTATCCTAAATCTAACTGAATTATGATCACTAGCACCAAAATACTCTCACACTGATGCCCCTTCCACCTGCCCAGCTTCATTCCCTAAAACTAAGTCCAAAACCGCCCCCCTCCCTTGCTGGGCTTGTTATATGCCTAAAAGAAGTTCTCCTGAATGCATTTTACGAATTCTGCACCCTCTATACCTTTCACACTCATTTTATCCCAGTTAATATTAGGGTAATTGAAATCACTTACTATTATTGCCGTGTAGTTTTGACACTTCTCAGAAATTTGCCTACATATTTGATCATCTCCCTCTGACTATTTGGGGGTACACTCCCTGCAGTGTGATCACCCATTTTTTTGTTGCGCAATTCAACACATATGGCCTCATTTGATGATCCTTCCAACATATCATCCCTCCTCACAGCTGTAATTGTTTCTTTAATCAATATTGCAACGCCCCCTTTTTTTTACTCCCCACTCTATCCTGCCGGAAAACCCTGTAACCAGGAATGTTAAACTGCCATACCTGCCCTTATTTCAGTCAGCTCAGATTTCTTAAGGCTGTCAGAATTTTGTATGTTTCAATCAGACTACTGCTAATGTGGTACCCTTGTTTAAGAAGGGAGAAAGGGATAGGCTAAGTGATTACAGGTCTGTCAGCGTAACCTCAGCGGTGATAAAATTATTGGAAAACATCCTGAAAGACAGGATAAATCTATATTTGGAAAGACCAGGATTAATTAGGGACAGTCAGTACGGATTTGTTAAGGGAAGATCGTGTTTGACTAACCTGATTGAATTTTTTGAGGAGGTAACCAGGAGGGTCGATGAGGGTAGTGCATACGATGTAGTGTATATGGACTTTAGCAAAGCTTTTAATAAGGTCCCACATGGTAGACTGGTCACGAAAGTTAAAACCCATGGGATCCAAGGCAAAGTGGCTAGTTGGATCCAAAATTGGCTTAGAGGTAGGAAGCAAAAGGTAATGATTGATGGATGTTTTTGTGACTGGCAGGATGTTTCCAGTGGGGTTTCACAGGACTCAGTACTAGGTCCCTTGCTTTTTGTGGTATACATCAATGATTTAGATTTGAATATGATTAAGAAGTTTGCAGATGACACTAAAATTGGCTGTGTGGTTGATAATGAAATGGAAAGTCATAGACTGCAGGAGGATAACAATCTACTGGTTAGGTGGGTAGAGCAGTGGCAAATGGAATTCAAATCAGAGAAGAGTGAGGTGATGCACTTTGGGAGGGCTAATAAGGAAAGGGGATACACATTAAACGGTAGGCCACTTAATAGTGTAGATGAACAAAGGGACCACCTTGGAGTGCTTGTCCACAGATCCCTGAAAGTAGCAGGCCAGGTGGATAGGATGGTTAAGAAGGCATACGGAATGCTTGCCTTTATTGGCCGAGGCATAGAATACAAGAGCAGGGAGGTTATAATTAAATTGTATAATACTCTGGTTAGGTCACAGCTGGAGTACTGCGTGCAGTTCTGGTCACCGTATTATAGGAAGGTTGTGCTTGCACTAGAGAAGGTGTAGAGGAGATTTACGAGGATGCTGCCTGGAATGGAGAATCTTTGCTATGAGGACAGATTGGATAGGCTGGGTCTGTTCTCATTGGAACAGAGGAGGTTGAGAGGAGACCTCATTGAGGTGTACAAAATTTTGAGGGGCCTGGATATAGTGGATAGCAAGGGCCTATTTCCATTGGTGGAGGGATCAATTACGAGGGTGCATAGTTTTAAGGTGATTGGTGGAAGGTTCAGAGGGGATTTGAGGGGGGGTCTAGAATTCACTGCCTGGAAGGGTGCTGGATGCAGAAACCCTCACTACATTTAAAAAGTGCTTGGATGAGCACTTAAAGTGCCGTAACCTGCAGGGCTATAGACCTAGAGCTGGTAATTGGGATTAGACTGGATAACCTTTTGTTGGCCAGTGCAGATAGGATGGTAAGTACTGCAGGGAATCGAATACAGCCAGGGTGATCTCCTGGACTAGTTTCGATCGCCTGGATGAGTTGGGAAGGAATTTTCCCAGATTTTTTTCCCCAATTGGCCTGGGTTTTTATGTGGTATTTTGCGCCTCCCAGGTGATCACATGTCTCCGGTTGGGGTGGAGTGTAGAATGTTTCAGTGTAAGGGGTGTCGCAGTTGTGTGGGGCGGACTGGGTGCTCTTTACCTTTCTTTCATTGTTCATGGGTTTATATGTAACCTTCAGGGCTGCTGACCGAGGGCCGTGCAGCTCTTTGTCGGCCAGCGTGGACACGTTGGGCCGAAATGGCCTCCTTCTGCGCTGTAAATTTCTATGTTTCTATTTCAGCCACATCTTAGTAATAGCTATATTATCATACTCCCTAGTGTCTATCTATGCTCTCAGCTCATCTGCCTTATTCCCCACACTCTTTGCATTGAAGGATATATCATTTAGCACTGCCAAACTCTCTGTTGTCTATTTTCTAGCCTTAGCTTCATCTGTCTTCCAAATTCACTTTATACTTTTCTGTATTCCAATTTCAGCTTTGCTGCTCTCTCTTCTGAATCTAGAAGCAAAGCTGAAATTGGAAACCAGAAATGTAGAAAGTCAATTTGAAAGACAGAGGAAACAAGGGCTAGAAAATAGATAACAAGGGAGTTTGGCAGTGTAACATGGTATATACAATAACAAGAACAACTTTCATTTCTGTAGCGCCTTTCACGTGGTAAATCATCTCAAGGCACTTCACAGCAGTGTTACAAGACAAAAGAGATAAATTTGACACTGAGCCACATAAGAAGAAATTAAGGCAGATGACCAAAAGCTTGGTTTAAGAGGTAGGTTTTAAGAAGTGTCTTAAAGGAGGAAAGAGAGGTGGAGGGTTTAGGGAGGGAGTTCCAGAGCTTAGGGCCCAAAAAGCTGAAGGCACGACCACTGATGGAACAGTTATAATGAGGGATGTTCAAGAGGCCAGAATTTGAGGAGCGCAGTCATATTGTGGGGTTGTGAGGCTGGAAAAGATTACAGAGATAGGGAGGGGCAAGACTATGAAGTGATTTGTAAACCAGGATAAAAATTTTGAAATCGAGGCATTGTTTAACTGGGAGTCAATTTAAGTCAGCGAACACAGGGGTGATGGGTGATCGTGACTTGATGCGAGTTAGGACACGGGCTGATGAGTTTTGGATGACTTCAAGTTTACGTAGTGAGGAATGTGGGAGACCGGCCAGGAGTGAGTTGGAGTAGTCAAGTCTAGAGGTAACAAAGGCATGAATGAGGGTTTCAGCAGCAGAAGAGCTGAGGCAGGGGCAGAGGCGGGCTATGTTATGGAGGTGGAAAAAGGCGGTTTTCGTTATGCCATGGATATGTGGCTGGAAACTCATTTCAGGGTCAAATATGACACCTAGGTTGTGAACAGTCTTGTTCACCCTCAGATTGATGCTAGGGAGAGGGATGGAGTCAGTGGTTAGGGAACGCAATTTGTGACGGGGACCAAAGATAATTGCTTCGGTTTTCCCAATATTTAATTGGAGGAAATTTCTGCTCATCCAGTACTGGATATCGGACAAGCAATCTAACAATTTAGATACCAAGCATGGGTCGAGACAAGTGGTGGAGAGGTAGAGCTCGGTGTTGTCAGTGTACATGTAGAAACTGACTCCGTGTTTCCGGAGGATGTCGCCAAGGGGCAGCATATAGATGAGAAATAGGAGGGGGCCAAGGATAGATCCTTGGGGGACACCAGAGGTAACAATGCAGGAGTGGGAAGAGAAGTTTAATGCTTAATACTTTCATACCTCAATGCTTTACTCTCTCTCCTGTGCTGTACCTGCCCTGGGAGTGTTTGATGGGACAGTGTAGAGGGAGCTTTACTCTGTATCTAACCCGTGCTGTACCTGTCCTGGGAGTGATTGATGGGACGGTGTAGAGGGAGCTTTACTCTGTATCTAACCCGTGCTGTACCTGCCCGGGGAGTGTTTGATGTGACGGTGTAGAGGGAGCTTTACTTTGTATTCTTTTCTCCCTGCCGTGCCCTATTTTCTCCCCCACCCCCTGCGCTGCCTTTTCTGCCATGGGAGGGGGGGATGAAGACGGGGGGGTGGGTATGAGGGCTCGGGGGGGGGGGGGGGGTGGGGAAGAAGAGAATTATAGTTGCAGCGAATAAACCGCGCGTCTGGATGTATTGCATTCACACGTACTAAAAGAAGCAAGGGAAGAGATAGCAGCGGCACTATTATATATACTCGTGAATCAGCAGTAGCATTTCAACATTTGCTGATGACACCAAATTCGGGCATGTAGTTAGTACTGAGGAGGACTGTGACAAAGTACAATATGTTAATAAACTTGTATGATAGGTGTGTAAAGGACAGATGCATTTCAATATAGATAGGTGTGAGGTGGTGCAATTTGGTAGGAGGAATAAGGAGGCCCCATACTTTTCAGTTTTTAAACAAAAGAAAAACACAATTTAAAAACTGATCTTGACGATTAGGTACGTTTTGTAGTTGAGAGGATAAAGTCAGCTGAAGTATTGCAGGTTCTGAACTAATGCTTAAACCATTGAAGATTGCTCATCTAAAACAAACTCTCAAGATCAGACATTGGACTTTCCATCAGTCGGAAGGATTTATCCTCCGCTGTAAACACTGCCGATCTTTCTCGGCTGACCTGCAGCCCACGGCCGACACTTCACTGATGCTCCCCACAGGTACACATTGACCCCACTGCTCTGAGAGTTGGTGTCTCTGCCCGAAATGAACCATTGCATTAAAAACGTACCGGGTTCTGCTGACAACGCTCCGACCCGACCGAGGAGGGAACACCAGAGGCAGTGAGGAGAAGAGGAGCAGCCAGCCCCAGGACACAGCACACCGACCCGACCGAGGAGGGAACACCGGAGGCAATGGAGAGAAGAGGAGCAGCCAGCCCCAGGACACAGTGCACCGACCCGACCGAGGAGTGAACACCGGAGGCAATGGAGAGAAGAGGAGCAGCCAGCCCCAGGACACAGCGCACCGACCCGACCGAGGAGGGAACACCGGAGGCAATGGAGAGAAGAGGAGCAGCCAGCCCCAGGACACAGTGCACCGACCCGACCGAGGAGGGAACACCGGAGGCAGTGGAGAGAAGAGGAGCAGCCAGCCCCAGGACACAGCGCACTGACCCGACCGAGGAGGGAACACCGGAGGCAATGGAGAGAAGAGGAGCAGCCAGCCCCAGGACACAGTGCACCGACCCGACCGAGGAGGGAACACCGGAGGCAATAGGGAGAAGAGGAGCAGCCAGCCCCAGGACACAGCAGGGTCGCGGTCCCCGCCAGCAATAATGCCTGACCAGGGAGGTTGCCGGTTAAAGGAGTACCGGATAAGAGAGGTGCAACCTGTAATTCTATGGTGAATTCTTAAAGACACGGACAGCACTCGAAACAATCTTCAGCAATGGGTTGGGTATTAGAGGGTCAAAACTCTGACCTTTCACCCCTTCCAATCTGAAAGACTTGAATGTAAGGAATTTAAATGCAGTCCTTGGTGGATTGGTGCCAAACTGGACCCTAAATCGGTAGACTGACTGTTTTGTGCCGAACAAGTGCCTTTAAAAGCGTGTTAAACCCTTTCTCTCTGTCACTGATTTCGATCCACCTGCAATCTTAACTCTCTGGCCTCCTGATTAGTATGTGTGTGTGTCTGTAATCTGTGTGTAATCTTTGTGTGTGTGTCTGTCTGTAATCTGTGTGTGTGTGTCTGTAATCTGTGTGTGTGTGTCTGTAATCTGTGTGTGTGTGTCTGTAATCTGTCTGTGTGTGTTTGTAATGTGTGTATATGTGTGTGTGTTTGTAATCTGTGTGAGTGTGTGTGTCTGTAATGTGTGTGTGTGTGTGGTCTGTGTCTGTAATCTGTGTGTGTGTGTAATCTGTGTGTGTGTCTGTAATCTCTGTAATGTGTGTGTGTGTGTCTGTAATCTGTGTGTGTGTGTCTGTAATCTCTATCTGTAATCTGCATGCGTGTCTGTAATCTGTGTGCATGCGTGTCTGTAATCTGTGTGTGCGCGTGTCTGTAATCTGTGTGAGTTTCGATCTGAATATTTGTGTATTTGTCTGAATGTCTATATTTGTGTTTGTGTATACAGAGGAATACAGGGGTGTTCCCCAGGGATCAGGACTAGGACAGCTGCTGTTTTTCAGACCGGAGGGAGGTATACAGTAATCTTTATGGAACGACAACTGCAAGAGAAAGGCAGGGAACAGCACCAAACCTTGTACATGACCTTACAAAGGCCTTTGACGCTTAATGACGAGGGACTATGTAGCGTCCTCCTCCATTTCTGCTGCTCCCAAAAGTTTGTCGCCATCCTCCGCCTGTACCACTATGATGTGCAAGCCGTGATCCTGACCAATGGATCCACCACAGACCCAATCCATGTCTGGGCCGGGGTCAAGCAGGGCTGCGTCATCGCGTCAACCCTCTTCTCGATCTTCCTCCACCTCACACTCAACAAGCTCCTCGCTGGAGTGGAACTAAATTATAGAACCAGTGGGAACTTGTTCAACCTTCTTCGCCTTCAGGCCAGATCCAAGACCGTCCCATCCTCTGATGTCGAGCTACAGTTCGCAGATGACGTTGGCATCTGCGCACATTCAGAGGCCGAACTCCCAAGTCACAGTCAACATCTTCACCGAGGCGTACGAAAGCATGGGCCTTACACTAAACATCCATAAGACAAAGGTCCTCCAGCAATCTGACCCTGCCACACAGCATTGCCCCCCGTCATCAAGATCCACGGTGCGACCTTGGACAACGTGGACCACTTTCCATACCTCGGGAGCCTATTATCAGCAAGGGCAAACATCGACGACAAGGTTCAACACCGCCTCCAGTGCACTAGTGCAGCCTTCGGCCACCTGAGGAAGAGAGTGTTTGAAGATCAGGCCCTCAAATTTGGTACCAAGCTTATGGTCTACAAGGCTGTAGTAATACCCGCCCTCCTGAGATGTGGACCATATACAGTAGACACTTCAAATCGCTGGAGAAATACCACCAGCGTTGTCTCCGCAAGATCCTGCAAATCCCCTGGGAGGACAGATGCACCAACGTTAGTGTCCTCGTTCAGGCCAACATCCCCAGCATCAAAGCATTGACCACACTCGACCAGCTCCGTTGGGCAGGCCACATTGTTTGCATGCCTGACACAAGACTCCCAAAGCAAGCGCTCTACTTGGAATTCCTACACGGCAAGCGAGCCCCAGGTGGGCAGAGGATACGTTTCAAGGACACCGTCAAAGCCTCCTTGATAAAATGCAACATCCCCACTGACACCTGGGAATCCCTGGCCAAAGACTGCCCTAAGTGGAGGAAGAGCATCCGGGAGGGTGCTGAGCACCTCGAGTCTCGTCGCCGAGAGCATGCAGAAAACTAGCGCAGGCAGTGGAAGGAATGTGCGGCAAACCAGACTCCCTACCCACCCTTTCCCTCAACGATTGTCTGTCCCACCTGTGACAGAGACTGTAATTCCCGTATTGGACTGTTGAGTCACCTAATGACTCACTTTTAGAGTGGAAGCAAGTCTTCCTCAATTTCGAGGGACTGCCTATGATGATGATGATGATACAGTGGTGTTCCCCAGGGTTCAGTACGAGGACAGCTGCTGTTTTTGATATACATTAATGTTTTTGACTTGGGGGTGCAGAGCACAATGTTGAAATTTACAGCTGACTCGAAACTTGGAAGTGTAGAAAACAGTGATGAAGATAGTAATAGACTTCAAGAAGACATAGTGGATTGGGCCGACACAAGGCAG
This sequence comes from Pristiophorus japonicus, assembly GCF_044704955.1. Classification (NCBI taxonomy): domain Eukaryota; kingdom Metazoa; phylum Chordata; class Chondrichthyes; family Pristiophoridae; genus Pristiophorus; species Pristiophorus japonicus. Next base: position 209,201,253 of record NC_091985.1, read on the forward strand.
CTGATATTCAACGAAGAAAAGTAAGGTTATATAGTTTGGTAGGAACAATGAGGAGAGACAATGCAAGCTAAATGGTATATATTTAAAGGGGGTGCATGAACAGAGAGGCATGGCGATGCTTATGCACAAATCTTAGGGGGCAGGACAGGTTAACAAAGCAGATAATAAAGCATATGGGATCCTGGGCTTTATAAATAGAGGCACAGAATATAAAAGTTAGGAAGTTATACTAAACCTGTATAAAATGCTAGTTTGGCCTCAGCCTGGAGCATTGTGTCCAATTCTGGGCACCAAAGTTTAGGAAGGGCATGAAGGCTTTGGAGAGAGTACAGAAGAGATTTACTAGAATGGTTCCAGGGTTGAAGGATTACAGTTACATGAATAGACTGGAGAGGCTGAGGTTGTTCTCCTTAGAGCAGAGACGGTTAAGAGGAGATTTGATATAGGTGATTAAAATCATGAAGGGTTTAGACAGAGTAAATAAAGCAGAACTGTTTCCAATAGCTGAAGGGTCGATAACCAGAGACACAGATTTAAGGTGATTAGCAAAATGACCAGAGGGGACCTGAGGAAAAACTTGTTTATGCAACAAGTGATCAGGATTTGGAATGCACTGCCTGATATGGTCGTAGAAACAGACTCAACAGTAGATTTCAAAAGGCAATTGGATAAATACGTGAAGGGAGAAAATATTTCAGGGATCAGGGGGAAGAGCGGGAAGTGCGACTATCTGGATTGCTCTTCGAAAGAGCCGACACAGAATTGATGGGCTGAATGGCCTCCTTGTGTACTGTATTATTCTTTGATTCTATGATCTGAAATACCTCAATTATATCATCAGTTAATCCTTTATATGTAAGGGAATACGCATCTAGACTATGCAACCTGTCCTTATAATTGGGCCCTTTTTTGCTCCAGTGTCATTCTGGTGAATGTGCGCTGCACCCACTCCAAGGCCAATATATCCTCCCTGAGATGCGGTGCCCAGAACTGAATGCAGTTCTCCAGGTGGGGTCTAACCAGAGCTCTGTACAGCTGAAGCCTCACATCATCCCCTTTGTATTCCAGCCCTCCAGTTAAAGGCCAGCATTCCATTAGCCTTTTTCATTATTGTATTTGTACCTGTCCATTGCCTTTGTGATTCCTGTACTTGGATCCATAAATCTGTCTGTTCATTTACACTTCCTATTATCTCGACATTTAGAGAAGTGTATGTGTGTTTATGTGCGTGTGTGGGGGTTGTCTGTGTCGACCTGTGTGGCTGTGTATGCGTCTGTGTGCGTACTGCAATCAATTCTGGGCACCGCATCTGTATGTATTGTGATATATGTCTGTGTACGTGCTTGTGTATATGCTTCTAGGCATTTCCCTCCGTGCATGTACAGTCTGTGTGTACACAAGTGTCTGTGTTTGTGTCAGTATCTCTGTTGTTCCTTTGTAAATACTGTTCACTACCAATGCGTCTGCACCATTCGTCCCCAGAAAATGCTGAATTTTCTGTTTAAATTGGTGCACTCTGATTAATTTGATTCTGATATTTAACAACTGCAAACAACTCCTGCAAACCTTCAGCAACTGAATCTTTATTTGGAATAGTTCTCCAGTCCCGGCAACTGCTCCAACTCGGCCTACGTATCTGTCTGTCCCACTATCCTTCCCCAGTGGGCTCAGATGTTGCAGGCCGAAACAGTGAGCGATCCAGTGATGGATTCTCACCAGCCCGAGCTCTCCAAGTTCTCACTGAATGAAACTTTCCTTCACAGGAAGCAGGCTCTGTTTGATTGTTTAGGTCCGGTATCCCCTGACCCTGTATTACTGCTGTCTGAATAATGGGCTGTACTCCGAAATAAAACTTACTTCATTGATCACAGCTTCATATCAGTGTTTTGTTTCTCTTTAGGATCAGTATGTCCAAGGAAAGGTGTTCAGTATGGAATGAGGCTGGGTGATGATCTGGGAATCGCAGGAAATGGGAAGAGGAAACCACTGCAGGGAATCTCTGCAAGTACGACTAACACATTCAGAAAGGTACTGAGATAAGACAGGTGTCCCAGGTTGTCAATCTGTCAGCACTGTGACCACTGGGTTCAAGATATCTCACTTCAATGTGTTTCTTCAGGCTGATTGGAAATAGACATCCATTGCATCAGACCCACAGACCGTTTGATGGGACGGTGTAGAGGGAGGTTTCCTCTCGAACTAACTCATGCTTCCTCTATCTTGTTTTATCTCTCTTTCCCTATCTGTCATTGTATCTCTCGTTCTGCCTCACTCTCATCTCTCCACCTGTTTCTTTCTCAATTTCTCTCCCCGCCTTGTTCTCTCTCTCACATTCACCTTTCCTCTCTTCTCTCTCTACCTCTCCCATTTCTCTCTGCCTCGCTGTCTCTCACTCTTTCTGCCTTTATTTTCTCTGCTTCTCGGTCCCTCTTTCTATTTCACTCAGTCTCCTTTCTGCCTCTTTCGCCCCTCTCTCTTCTCTACCTCATTCTCTCTCGCCATCCCGGCCACTATTGCCTCTTCTCTTCCTCTCTCTATCTCTGTCTCATTCTGTTGCTCCCACTCCCCAATTTAGATTTAAGTCTCTCTCTCTGTCTCACTTATTTTGCTGTCTGTGTCCTCTCACTCTGCCTATCTCTCTCTCCCTTCTATGTCATTCTTTCTCTCTCTCTCTCTCTCTCTCTCTCTCACTCGCACTCTCTCTCCCTCCCTTCCTGCGGATTGGAAGGTAGCAAGTGTAATCCCGCTATATAAGAAAGGAGGGAGAGAGAAAACGGAGAACTACAGACCAGTTACACTGACATGAGTTGTAGAGAAAATGCTAGAATCTATTATTAAGGATGTGGTAACAGGGCACTTGGAAAAAAAAATAGGATTTGACCGAGTCAACACGGATTTATGAAAGGGAAATCATGTTTGACAAAGTTATAACTAGAAGAATAGATGAGGGGTAACCAGTGAATGTGGTGTATTTGGATTTTCAGAAGGCATTTGATAAGGTGCCACAAAATAATTAAACAAAATTAGGGTTTATGGGATTGGGGCTAATATACTTACATGGATTGAGGATTGGTTAATGAACAGAAAATAGAATAGGAATAAACGGGTCATTTCCAGGCAGGCTGTAACTAGTGGGGTACCGCAAGGATCGGTGCTTGGGCCTCAGCTAGTCACAATCTATATCAATGATTTAGATGATATCCAAGTTTGCTGATCATACAAAGCTAGGTGGGAATGTAAGTTGTGAGGAGGATGCAAAATGCAAATGGGTATAGATAGGCTAGAGTGGGCAAGAATGTGGAAAATGGAATATAATGTGAAGTTATCCCCTTTGGTAGGAAAAATAGAAAAGCAGAGTATCTTGTAAAAGGTGAGAGATTGGGAAATGTTGGTGTTCAGAGGGACCTGGGTGTCCTTGTACACGATTCACTGAAAGTTAACATGCAGGTACAGCAAGTAATTAAGAAACAAAATGTATGTTTGTCTTTATTTCAAGAGGATTTGAGTATAAGAATAAAGACGTCTTACTGCAATTATATAGGGCCCTGGTGAGACCACACCTGAAGTATTGTGTATAGTTTTGGTCTCCTTACCTAAGGAACGATATATTTGCCATCGAGGGAGTGCAACAAAGGTTCACCAGAGTGATTCCTGGGATGGAGGGGGTGATGTGGAAAGAAACCACCCGGAGTCATGGGTCGGCTGTGATGTGAGAAACTTTATTACAAGTATGCAGGGGAGAGAACTATCGCAAAGACTCTCCCCGATCGAACAATTACATCAGATTTTATACATGATTGGGCGAAAGCGGAAGCTTGACAAGTTACAAAAATAAGAAACGTCCATATATGTCTCTGACTGACAGCTGCTCAACCATTGGCCCTGTCAATGTGACAGGTTAATGTCTATGCCTACGTCTCTTCCATAACTAGAACAGAGTCTAGCATGTAGACTTTGAAAGATGCTTTTCGTTATCTCAAATGTTTCAGTTTCAAGGCCTTTACATCTCACTTTCTGTGGTTCTTCAACCATCGTATCTGAAGTCACAAGTTCAACTTATTGTCCTTTGTTCTAAACTGCTGAAGCCTGCAGTTTTAACACTTTTTGCTCGCAAATGGCCAAACTTCCTGTCATGCCTTGTGATTACAATAGCTTGTTGCTGATATAGCTACAGCATCCATTAAACGGTTATTCTCATGGAATAATCACAGGTTCTCATCACATCAGCACATTAAGCAATGCTACTATCCTATTAGCCCCTCAAGCCAGCTCCAGACTCTCCAGGTCACCACATCACCTGGTATCATCTCAGTGAATCTCTCTGCACCCTCTCCATGGCCTTCACTTCCTTCCTGGTGTAAGATCCCCCAAACCCTGACACAGTATTCGAACTGCAGCCCAACCAATGATTAGTACAGGTTTACATGACCCCTGCCCTTTTGTACTCCAATCCCTATTTATAAACACTAGGACCCCATGTATTTGTAACCACTTTATCAATTTGTCCTCCCACTTTTAAAGGTTTGTGTATCTGCCACCCTTGTAGATCTTAGAGATATTAACATAACATGGCTAAAACACATTGACATAAACTGGCTGATATGATGTGTATTATGGGAAAGAGAAGTTTAGTCTGAGTTAGAAACTCAAACAATCGATTCACTGCAGACAGGTTGCCATGGCAATACTGATAAGACATTCCATTCACTGAACCCACTGTTGGAATCTGTAATCAGATCAGGGGAAAGAACAGGGTTTGTCTGTTAGTAACCACAATATAAGCTTAAAACAGAGTAAGGAATAGAATAGCTTAGATTATAGTGTGTGATGTTTATACCTATAATTGTGAAACTAGAAGAAGTAACATAATGAACAGCAGGCAGGGGAGTTTAGGGTTAATGAGAAAATTACTGAAGAAAAGTAACTGCTGGGAACCAGGGATAGTGTCCTTGTAAATCACAGATTAGAGAAGTTCCAGCTGTCTTTTCCTCACTTCCTGCCCAAACCCAGCAGAGAAGACACAGAAGAGTTCGGTGCCAGAGGTGGATCACTGCAGGGTATAAAAGTGAGGGGAGACTGATGTAAGGGGGCAGTAAGGACTGGAGACTCCGGAGATCAAGCTCAGGACGCCCGAGGTTCCATCCAGTGGGCTGACCTTGTGTCATTTACTGTGGACACGTGGGACTTGCATGTTTACTCTGATTGATGGATCAATATAAGGTATGGCAGAGGGCAGAGAAACTGCTCCTATTCTCTATCTTATATTTTTTAATAACATATTAGAGTTACTGACACTGGACTCACGAGCTGCTAATTAATAAGACAAGGCATTAACTAGAATCTTACACCCAAAGTCTCTGTGCCTCTGCTCCTTTTAAATGCTTACTGTTTAATGCACTTTTAATCCGTCTTTTCCCTAGAAAATGTAACACCTCACATTTCTCTGCATCAAATTTCATCTGACATCTACCTGCCCCATTTACTAACCTCTCTATGTCACACTGAAGTCATTACATTCCTATCACAGTGAGCCATGGCCCCATTTTGTTCTCACCTGGAGATTTTGATCTTGTGGCCCATATACCAAAGCTCAGATCATTTCTCTATATTGAGGAGAGCAATGGTCCCAACACTGACTCTCGGGGACACCAGAATTTACATAATTCTTGGATAAAGATTATCCGTTAACCACTGCTCTCCATGTCCCTATCCACGTGGAACGCATTGTCTGAAAAGGTGGTGGAAGCCGATTCAATAGTTACTTTCAAAAATAAATTTCTTATGTTTGAAAGGGAGAAATTGCAGGGATCTGGGGAAAGAGTGGGGGAGTGGGACTAATTGTCAGCTTTACAAAGAGCGTAAAAGACTCGATGGGCTGCATAGCCTCCTTCTGTGCTGTATGATTCTATGGTTATGGGTCATTAATAAAGTAGATGAGGGATTGTCAATGGATGTTGTCTACAGGGACTTCCCGAAGGCTTTCCATAGGGTGTCACACAAAAACTTATTGGTGAAACTGAGCGCACTCGGGATTGGAGACAACCTGTTGGCAGGGAGGGAGGGAGGGAATTGGTCAGGAAGTAGGGGGCAGAGAGTGGGGATGAAAGTTACGCACTCAGATTGGCTGGATGTGACAAGTGCTGACTCCCAGGGATCTGTCCTGGGGCCTCAACCTTTCAATATATTTATTAACGATGTAACTATTGTACTGCACTTTTTTGACAGACATGTGACAAGCTCCGCCCCCTCCCGGCCCGAATCATTCCCTCCACGTGGTTCTGAGAAACAAGACCTGAGGCTCCGACTCTCTTCGCTCGCTCAGGCCCCGGCCTCGGCCCTCACTCCTCCCCTCCACCTCCCCCACCCTCCCTCACCCCCACCCTCCCTCCCCCCGCCCTCCCCCACCCCTTCCCCGCCCTCCCCCCACCCCTTCCCCCGCCCTCCCCCACCCCTTCCCCCGCCCTCCCCCACCCCTTCCCCCGCCCTCCCCCACCCCTTCCCCCGCCCTCCCCCACCCCTTCCCCCGCCCTCCCCCACCCCTCCCCCGCCCTCCCCCCCCCCTCCCCCACCCCTTCCCCCGCCCTCCCCCACCCCTTCCCCCGCCCTCCCCCACCCCTTCCCCGCCCTCCCCCACCCCTCACCCCTCACCCCCGCCCTCCCCCACCCCTCACCCCCCGCCCTCCCCCACCCCCCACCCCTCACCCCCGCCCTCCC